>NC_060286.1:20233656-20517301 GCF_021613505.1 Equus quagga
TATATATATATATATATATATATATATATATATATATATATACACCACATCTTCTTTATCCAATCATCAGTTGCTGGGCACTTAGGTTGGTTCCATGACTTGGCTATTGTAAATATTGCTGCGATGAACATAGGGGTGCATGGAACTTCTGGAATTGCTGATTTCAGGTTCTTAGGATAGATACCCAGTAGTGGGATGGCTGGGTCATAAGGTATTTCTATTCTTAACTTTTTGAGGAATCTCCATACTGTTTTCCATAGTGGCTGCACCAGTTTGCATTCCCACCAACAGTGTATGAGGGTTCCCTTTTCTCCACAACCTCTCCAACATTTGTCACTCTTGGTTTTGGATATTTTTGCCATTCTAACAGGTGTAAGGTGATATCTTAGTGTAGTTTTGATTTGCAGTTTTGATTTGCATTTCCCTGATGATTAGTGATGATGAGCATCTTTTCATGTGTCTATTGGCCATCCGTATATCTTCTTTGGTGAAATGTCTGTTCATGTCCCCTGCCCATTTTGTAATTGGGTTGTTTGATTTTTTATTGTTGAGTTGTGTGAGTTCTTTGTATATTATGGAGATTAACCCTTTGTCGCATAAATAACTTGTGAATATTTTTTCCCAATTAGTGGGCTGTTTTTTTGTTTCAATCCTGTTTTCCCTTGCCTTGAAGAAGTCTGTAGTGATGAAGTCCCATTTGTTTATTCTTTCTATTATTTCCCTCATGTGAGGGGCTGTGGTGTCCGAAAAGATTCTTTTGAAGCTGATATCAGTGTACTGCCAATATTCTCTTCTAGAAGACTTACTGTTTCAGGCCTAATCTTTAGGTCTTTGATCCATTTTGAGTTTATTTTAGTAAATGGTGAAAAAGAATGGTTGATTTTCATTCTTTTGCATGTAGCTGTCCAGTTTTCCCAGCACCATTTGTTGAAGAGACTTTCTTTCCTCCATTGTAGGCCCTCAGCTCCTTTGTCAAAGATTAGCTGTCCATAGGTGTGTGGTTTCTTTTCTGGGCTTTCAATTCTGTTCCATTGATCTGTGCATCTGTTTTTGTACCAGTACCATGCTGTATTGATCACTGTAGCTTTGTAGTATGTTTTGAAGTCAGAGATTGTGATGCCTCCAGCTTTGTTCTTCTTTCTCAGGATTGCTTTAGCAATTTGGGGTCTTTTCTTGCCCCATATGAATTTTAGGATTCTTTGTTCAATTTCTGTAAAGAATGACATTGGAATTCTGATTGGGATAGCGTTGAATCTGTAGATTTCTTTAGGTAGTATGGGCATTTTAACTATGTTTATTCTTCCAATCCATGTGCATGGAATGTCTTTCCATCTCTTTATGTCGTCGTCAGTTTCTTTCAAGAAGGTCTTGTAGTTTTCGTTGTATAGATCTTTCACTTCCTTGGTTAAATTTATCCCAAGGTATTTTATTCTTTTTGTTGCGATCGTGAATGGGATTGAGTTCTTGAGATCTTTTTCTGTTAGTTCATTGTTAGCATATAGAAATGCTACTGATTTATGTATGTTGATTTTATACCCTGCAACTTTGCTGTAGCTGTTGATTGTTTCTAATAGTTTTTCTATGGATTCTTTGGGGTTTTCTATATATAAGATCATGTCGTCTGCAAACAGCGAGAGTTTTACTTCTTCGTTGCCTATTTGGATTCATTTTATTTCTTTTTCCTGCCGAATTGCTCTGGCCAAAACCTCCAGTACTATGTTGAATAAGAGTGGTGAAAGTGGGCACCCTTGTCTTGTTCCTGTTCTGAGAGGGCTGGGTTTCAGTTTTTGTCCGTTGAGTATGATGTTGGCTGTGGGTTTGTCATATATGGCCTTTATTATGTTGAGGTACTTTCCTTCTATACCTATTTTATTGAGGGTTTTTATCATAAATGGATGTTGGATCTTGTCGAATGCTTTCTCTGCATCTATTGAGATGATCATGTGGTTTTTGTTTCTCATTTTGTTAATGTAGTGAATCATGTTGATTGACTTGCGGATGTTGAACCATCCCTGTGTCCCTGGTGTAAATCCCACTTGATCATGTTGTATAATCTTTTTGATATATTGCTGTATTCGGTTTGCCAAAATTTTGTTGAGGATTTTTGCATCTATGTTCATCAGTGATATTGGCCTGTAGTTTTCCTTCTTTGTGTTGTCCTTGTCAGGTTTGGGGATCAGGGTGATGTTGGCTTCATAGAATGTATTAGGGAGTGCTCCATCTTCCTCTATTTCCTGGAATAGTTTGAGAAGGATAGGTATTAAATCTTCTTTGAATGTTTGGTAGAATTCTCCAGAGAAGCCGTCTGGTCCTGGACTCTTATTTTTGGGGAGGTTTTTGATTACTGTTTCTATTTCTTTACTTGTGATTGGTCCATTCAGATTCTCTATTTCTTCCTGATTCAGTTTGGGTAGGTTGTATGAGTCTAGGAATTTATCCATTTCTTCTAGGTTGTTCAATTTGTTGGCATATAGTTTTTCATAGTATTCTCTTATGATCCTTTGTATTTCTTCGGTATCTGTTGTGATTTCTCCTCTCTTGTTTCTAATTTTACTTATTTGAGACTTCTCTCTTTTTTTTTAGTGAGTCTGGCTAAGGGTTTGTCGATTTTGTTAATTTTTTCGAAGAACCAACTCTTTGTTTCATTGATCCTTTCTGCTGTCTTTTTTGATTCAGTATCATTTATTTCTGCTCTAATTTTTATTATTTCCCTCTTCTACTGACTTTGGGCTTTGTTTGTTCTTCTTTTTCTAATTCTGTTAGGTGTTTTTTGAGGTTGTTTATGTAACATTTTTCTTGCTTATTGAGATGAGCCTGTATTGCAATGAATTTCCCTCATAGGACTGCCTTTGCTGCGTCCCAAATCATTTGGTACGGTGTGTTTTCATTTTCATTTGTCTCCAGATAATGTTTGATTTCTTCTTTAATTTCTTCAATAATCCATTGTTTGTTCAGTAGCATGTTGTTTAGTCTCCACAGTTTTGGCCCTTTCCCAGCTTTATTCTTGTAGTTGATTTCTAATTTCATAGCATTATGATCAGAAAAGATGCTTGATATTATTTCAACCGTCTTGAACTTATTGATGCTTGCTTTGTTTCCCAAGATATGGTCTATCCTTCAGAATGTTCCATGCGTGCTTGAGAAGAATGTATACCCTGCTGTTTTTGGATGAAGTGTCCTATATATATCTATTAGGTCCATCTGATCTAATTTTTCATTTAATTCTATAATTTCCTTGTTGATTTTCTGTCTGAATGATCTGTCCATTGGTGTTAATGGGGTGTTGAGGTCCCCCACTATTATTGTATTGCTGTTGGTCTCTCCTTTCAGTTTTGTTAATAGCTTCTTTACGAATTTTGGTGCTCCTGTGTTAGGTGCGTACATATTTATAAGTGTTATGTCATCTTGGTGGAACGTCCCTTCTATCATTATATACTGCCCCTCTTTGTCTTTCTTTATCTGTTTGGCTTTGAAGTCTACTTTGTCTGATGTAAGTATGGCAACACCTGCTTTCTTTTGTTCATTATTAGCTTGTAGTATTGTCTTCCATCTCTTCACTTTGAGTCTGTGTTTGTCTTTGGGGCTGAGGTGTGTTTCCTGGAGGCAGCATATTGTTGGATCTTGTTCTTTGACCCATCCTGCCACTCTGTGCCTTTTGATTGGAGAGTTCAATCCATTTATGTTTAGAGTGATTATTGAAATGTGGGGGCCTACTGTTGCCATTTTATCACTTGTTTTCTGGTTCTTTTGCATTTTGTCCTGATGGAGAGCTGTTACTTTGTGTTATTGTCCTTCTGCTTATCTCCTTTGTTCTGGATTTTGTATCCCCTTTCCTTTTTTTGATTTTTCAGGAATGAGGTTCTTCCTGAGCATTTCTTGAAGAGGAGGTTTTGTGGTGATGAATTCCCTTAACTTTTGTTTATCTAGGAAAGTTTTTATTTCTCCATCGTATTTGAAGGATATTTTCTCTGGGTAGAGTATTCTTGGCTGCAGGTTTTTGTCCTTCAGCATTTTGAATATTTCATTCCAATCTCTTCTAGCCTGTAAGGTCTCTCCTGAGAAATCTGCTGATAGCCTTATGGGGTTTCCTTTGTAAGTTATTTTCTTCTGCCTGGCTGCCCTTAGTATTTTCTCTTTGTTGTTGACTTTTGCTAGTTTCACTACTGTATGCCTTGGGGTTGGTCTTCTTGCATTAATAAAGTTTGGAAATCTATTGGCTTCTGTCGCATGAAGTTCCATCTCTCTTCCCAAGTTTGGAAAGTTCTCAGCTATTATTTCTTTGAACAGGCCTTCTGCCCCCTTCTTCTCTTCTCCCTCTGGTATACCTATAATCCTTATGTTGCATCTCCTAATTGAGTCAGATAATTCTCAGAGAGTTTCTTCATTTCTTTTTAGTCTTAGTTCTCTCTCCTCTCTGTCTGCAGCATTTCTATATTCCTATCCTCCAAATTGCTAATTCTGTCCTCCGTATTATCGACCCTACTATTCAGAGAGTCCAGATTTTTCTTACTCTCCTCCATTGTGTTCTTCATCTCTAGTATTTCTAATTGGTTCTTCTTTATAGTGTCAAGCTCTTTTGTGACATAGCTCCTGAACTCATTGAGTTGTCTATCTGAATTCTCTTTTAACTCGTTGAGTTTTTTAATAATGGCAGTTTTCAAATCATTGTCATTTAGGTTATAGATTTCATTGTCTTTGGGATTGTTTTCTGGGTGCTTATTATTTTCCTTCTGTTCTGGAGATTTAATGTATTTTTTCATACTGCTTGATGGCGTGGATTTGTGCCTCCAAATAGAGATAGAGTTTAGTCGCTGCTTCCACTTGTTGCGACTGGTGTGTGGGGGGGGCAGCTGTTTAGACTGCACCAAGCAGGAACCCTGTCAGCTGTTACTGACTGGACCTGGACCCCTCCTCGTAGTCACAGTGGTCCTGTGGGGTCCCTCGTTGGTTGTGGGGGCAGTCGCAAAGGGGCCTCAGGCTGCTGATGCCTACTGTTGCAGCCCACTTAGATGTGCTCCCTCCTTGTGGTCTGCAGTGGTGTTGTGGGCTTTCCCAGCAGCCAGGAGCAGGATCACCTATAATCGCCACTTTGTCCCTAACAGAGCACACAAGATCACACTTGTCCACTATAGGTCCCAGCAGAGCTATGGGTATCTTCTGCAGTCTGTCGTTAGCTCACCTAGCTGTGCTACTTTTGCCCCAGGGCCTTGTCGCCTTGTGATTGCCAGTCGGGACCTCTCCACTAGTGCTGTGCAGAGGCTTCCACTGAGGCTGCTGTAGGAACCTGGAGTTCGCCCCTGGGCTATGTAGCCATTTCACTGGAGCTCCACTCTGCCCCACTCCACTCTCGTGGGATCTCTGGGAGCCCCTTGCCTCGTCTGGGACACAGCTAGAGTCCGTGGGCCTGGCGGTGGCTTGTAAGCTGCTGCCTTGTGGGGAATTCTGCTTTAGGGAGCTTCCTGGTGTTCCGAATGCTGGACGGGGGCTCTCTGCCAATGGCGAGCAGAGGCCCTCCCTGCTGGGGGGGTGCACGACCGTGGAGCGTCCTCCCGGGCTGCAGAGCCAGGTGTTGGAGCTCCACCCAGGCCCCAAGCACGTCCATGGGAAGTCCGGGCACCCCCTGCACCGACCTGTGCGCCGGAGACTGTGAGCCCAGCAGCAGCTGGCGGTCTGGTGAAGTGCCAGGGAATCTGCCTGCCGGGAGCTTCCCTTTGTCCTGGATTCTGGGCGTAGCCTCCCTGCTAATGGCAAGCAGAGGCTTTCCCTGCTGGGGAGGTGCGGGGCCCCGGAGCCTCCCCCTGGGCTGCAGAGCTGGGCGCTGGAGCTCCAACCGTGTCCCCAAGCACGTCCACGGGAAGTCCGGGCGCCCCCTGCACCGACCCATGCGCTGGAGACCGTGGGCCCAGCAGCAGCTTGCGGTCTGGTGCTGTGCTGGGGAATCGGCCCACCGGGAGCTCTCCTTTGTTCTGGATTCTGGGTGGGGCTTCCCTGCCAGTGGGTGCGGGACCCTGGGGATTCCCCCTGGGCTTAGGTGTAATCGCGGGGGGCTTGAGTAGGGCTGTTGTCACCTGTTTCCACCATCGCTCCGCTGGTGAGTGCACACTCCCGCCCTTGGTGTGTGGCGATGCTATGGGGGAGTCCACTGGAAGAGAGCCTCCTACAGGAACTAGGCTGTCCGGGGGTCGGGGGTTGGGGGTCAGAGAGTTTTCACCTATTTCCACCTCCTCCCGGGGGGAAGTCTGTCCACCTTCCTATGTATAGTAGTACGAGACTCTTAGGCATCTTGAGATGCTGTCTGGGTATCCTTTGTTAATCGCTGAATGTCCAATTAGTTGTAGATTCGACGGGGGAGAGACAAAGAAGACCACTCACTCTGCCGTCTTGGTCCTGCCTATTAGCACACTCTTATTGCAGTTGTCCTCTTAATTGGGTTGGTACCCAGTGTAGCTGGTTGCTAGGCTCAGGGGCGTACAGTTGTGATAGGCCTGAGGCCAACAAGGCTGATGTCAGTTCTCTTAGGAGTGCAGCTGAGTAGGGCTAGCCCTTGGCATGGAGGCACTCAGTTGTTTCAGGCTTTGGAAGGTGGGGCTGATCCTTTTTATGGCTATTTGTGAAACACAAGTCTTCTGCTGCTGATAAGCCTCACCCCCCTCTGGACCACATACACTGTCAGCACAGTCCTGGTCCGTGTACACTTCTCAACCCCCTGGAGTGTACCCCACGGCCACACTGCAGAGGCCCCCCCCCCCGCCCCAGTGCCCCCCACAGTTCACCAGGTCCTCACACAAGCCCTGCCCCACAGAGGCAGACACCTTTGCCTGCCTGTAGAGGATCAAGGCATTCAGTCAATGCAGGCTGAAAAGTAGCCTGAGGGCTTGCTGTTAGGTGGGGCCAGTCCCTAGGGCAGGTTGCTTGCCCTGGCTGAACTGGATTAAATCTGTGCTTTAGTGGGTGTGGCAGATCCCTGGGCTAACAGCCCAAGGGACGCACCTCAATGGCCCCCACCTGTGTCCGTATCAGCACACCTGGACCAGCTCAGAACAACGGCCCCCACCAATGTCTCAGTCTCCGGAGAGGATCCTCCTCTCACCAAGATGCCCCCAGAGCCCACCAGGTGAGTCTCGTTTCACCAAAGGACAGTCTGCCTTCTCTCTGTGATTTTAGGTTTCTGCAATGAGTGAGTTTGTGCGTGGGCCCTTTAAGACCCGGATCTTTTCGGCTTTCAGCCGATAGCTTTTCTGGGGTGTCCTCACTGCAGTTAATAGCCCGCAAAGCCAGACAGTAAGACCCCTCTCTCAGTTGGGCTGAGTCCGAAGGATGGTTATAGCAGTATTGCCCCCGCTCCGGACCTCACTCCTCCAGGGAGGGCTGCGTACCTTAGGTTGGCTCCCGCCTGGCCAGCTGAGAAGCTCCGCTGCTCCCAAAGGTGGCTTTTTTCCTCTCTGGCCGGAGTTACTGCCTCTTCTGCTTTTGTCAGGACTGTCCCTTGTTGTGGGGGTTCTTTTTATCCGGTTTTCAGTTTTCAATCCAGGGGGATTCTTCCTAAATTTGTTGTAACCTGGTTGTGTTTGTGGGAGGAGGCAAGTTCAACGTCTGCTCACAGCGCCATCTTGACGAGAACTCTACATTTCTCTGTTTTGACGAGAAAGAAAATTTTGTAGTGTCACTGTCTTTTCTGCCTGTGTCTTTGGCTTCAAAGGGAATTGTCACGTCTGCATTTACACTGAAGGCCTGTCTGTCTTTGGCATTCTGTCATCCAGGTTTCTTCTTATTAAATCAGCATGCTGCTTTAGACTATTCCCAGGACTTCTTTAAGGTTTGAACAATGCATTATTTTCCCTGCTTTACACATTTATACTTACATTTCACTTTGGGGTTTCAGAATTAACTATTCATGGGGTACATAACTAAAGTTAACTCTTTTCCCATAGAGAAGAGAGTGATCAATAAAAAGTGACTTGGATGGAATTTTCTAAACCATAGGGTTTATATTGTAAATGTCTGCCTATTGCAGTGTTCTTGCATTCTAAAAAATGTCTTACGTTTCAGTCAAATTCCTATCTTTTCTTGTTTATCAATTGAATTGACTCTTAAGCTTTTGCTCTTTGGAGAAAAGAGTGTGTGTGTGTGTGTGTGTGTGTGTGAGAGAGAGAGAGACAGAAAGAGAGAGAGAGAGCAAGCCTATGTATATGCTTTTAAACTATGGAAGTTGCCAGATTGGGGCCCTCTGAATAGGAGAATTTGCCCATTCAACAGTTGTCTTGTTGCCTTGCTCACTAGGTTCTCTTAGATTTGACTGAGATTCTTGTAAGACTATTAAGCCATGAGACTCCATCCCCACCTAGGGCTACCAATTAAGAGTTCATCTGGTATGATTTTACTATATTCCTTTTTATATGTTGTGTCCTGGCTATTTTTAAAAATTATGGTAAAGTATACATAACAAAATTTACCACTTTAACCACTTTTAAGTGTACACTTGGCTATTTGGTTTTTAGAACTTTTATTCCTTTTTGTCAGTTCTAGTTAACAGATATGTAGTGGGGATCAGCTCTATCCCTTCTGCTGAGGTTGGTAAATCATTGGAAAATTAAGAAAGAAATATAAATATGGTCCCTATTCTCAAGGAGATTAAACCTCATTAGGGAAGCAAGATATATACACACCAGTCAAATAATGATTCATGTAGATAAGGCCTTGAATGTTCAAGGAAAGCTTTGTGCAAAGGTGCGACTCAGCTTGGTCCTGAATCAGGGGTAGGATCTGTCTGGTGTGAGAGGAGGGAGGAAGTGTGGAAGGAAAGTAGCATACCAGCCATTTCAGTGTTAAGTCCATTGTCTTTCAGAGAAGCTTTTGCTTTTCTAGCTTTGAAGCTCTCACTGTTTGTTTTTTGTGTTTTTCTTTTTCTCTTTTTTTACTGGTATTGCCTCTTTGCAAGAGTTTGTTTTTTTAAATAAGCTGAATATTCAGATGAGGGAATGTATTTCTAGCACATAATTAATATTTTTTAAAAATCACAGAAACTGAACTTATTTAACTTCGTGTTACAGACACTATTAAAAATCCAGATTTATAGTGATAGAAGGGTTAAACTTTCTATTAAAATTCTATGTAAATATCTGTGTTCATGCAGCATTAAACTTTTCAATATATTACCACTTGGGAGTAGGTATTTAATTAGAGAGTTTAGAACAATTGTGGTTATAGTTTTTATGAAAAATAATTGTATAAAAATCAACATGTGATGAAACACATATTTATTAAAATTTATCTTGAATCCCTGCTATTCTGAATTTAGATAAAAAGTTTAGAATGGGTATGTATTGTTTATAATGAGTAAGTTATGATTAATTTTGAATAATCTTGTATTGGCACTTGATGGCAAAGGACGGTGCCCATTTTGTTAGTGTATGTCTGTAATGGGTCAAGGATTTCGTCTGGACTGAACATAATATCTTACAATAAGAATTACAAAGTTCAAACAATATTTTTTCTTTCTCATATCTGCAGACAGGCAAGCATACACTTGGGACCCCCATGTTCACGTGACATCAAGAGGAAACGGAAACCTGTGGCCGCAGCATCTCTGTCTAGCGCAAATGCAGGTAATTAGATGTGGTTATCATCTACTGAGCACCTCCTGTGTGCAGGCACTACATTACGTGTTTTGTATACCGTGTCGGCTAACCTTTGTGGTAAGATAGGTCGATATTCCCATTTTATGTGGGAAAACTGAAAATATGAGAAATAATTTGTCCAAGGTCACACATTTTAAGAATTCAAACCTAGTTCTCTCTGATGCTGAAGTCTTTGCTTGTCACTGCGTGACACGACTTTCTTGAGTTAGAATCCCTATGTTCCACCGTCGACGATCTTGAGTCATCTGTGTTTTGTTCTGACACAGACAGGAAATTAAGTCCATGCTCAGGAGTATCACATCAGGGTAACAGTTTAGTCAGTAACCAAAGAGATACACGGGTTTATTTACTTTCTTATTTGGTTTACAGTACAGTAAAGTGCTAATATTTTACCGGTTGTGAAATTTCTAATTAAAAACAATTTTTCAAGTTAAAACCTTTAGTTTTCTGGGCAAAACTAGTTGCTAGAAACCAGAATAGTGGTTATCTTTGGTTGGGCATAGTGACCAGCAGAGAACAGAAAGAAATCTTCTTGGATTCTGGATATGCTCTATAGCATGAACTATGTGGGGATTACATGAGTATATGCACGTGAAAGATTTGTTGAGCTGCACGTTTATGAGTTATGTACTTTTCTATATGTATGTTATCCTTAAATGAAAAAAAAGAGTGTAGTTATGTATTTATGTCAGGAAAAATATTAGATGTCTATAGATATTTTTCTTTGAAGTTAAGAGAAGATAGTTAAATATAATTAGTAGACATAGGAAATCCCTTGTGTTATTTCAATACAATTTAGGGTGAATTGCTCTGGATAAAAAGATCATATCTGTTTATAGGACCTATCTGAAGTACAGTTATTTTCTTGATATGATGGTAAATTCACTCTGAGGGAATTGAGTATATCACAGATTATTTTATTTTCTTCAAAAAATACTATACATTATATAGATCAGAGCAGTTTATAGCCGAGTAAAGAGTAGACGTGAGACAGGTGGGGAACGCTATCCTCCCTGCCCTTACTTAGTTTCAGCGTACTCTGAAATTGACCCCTTTGAGCTTCTGTTTGGAATGACTGCTTGATGATGGTTCATACTGGACAATCACAGGTCTGATGATTATAGTAAATTTTTTTAGGTATTTCCACATGGCCGTGCGCTGAGATGAACAGTTTGCATGCATTATTTCTCTTAATCTTCGCAACAACTTTATAAGGTAGATGCTGTTTTTATTCCCAATTTGTACATGAGAAAATTGAGGCTTAGCGAGGTTAAGTCACTTCCCCGAGGTTACGTGGTTGTTAAATTGCAGAGCCGAGATCAGACTGGTTCCCTGTTCCTCTGGAACTGCCCTCTTAGACACTGCAGGCGTTCTCTTTTATACGAACAGAAGGGTTCGTACAGTAGGAATGGTTCCAAACTATCACTCTAGATCAAAACCCAGATCCTCATGCAGTCTATACGATTGGAAACCTTAAAACACGTTCTCCCCTCTTGTATCTTTTTGTTCTTTTTTTCTCTTTAATATCTAGCTTCTACTTTTAGCTTTTAATTGTTTATAAGAGAAGAAATGTTGAGAAGAATTTAAAATCCTTTTCCATATTCCAGTCGTGAAAGGTACTGGGAAGTCTTAAACAAGACTTGCGCATTAAATGTTCCCCTGCTGAGCCCAAACTCCTCCTCTCACTTGTTGACTAAGGCCTGCTTCACTGAACATTCTCTTTTTTTTCTATCCACAACCTGAGTGCCCCATGGAGGTGAAGGACATAGCCCGAGCCCGCGCCATCAGTCAGTAGAACAAATGGGCTTGCTCTGCCTAACATCGGGCCATCTCGGATTCCACCTCTTTTATAGAAATGAGTGATGAAGAGAGGTGCGTTCCGCTTTGCCGCTGTATTAATACACATCAGGGGCCAGCTCCTGGCACTAAATCACGCTGCTGCATACATCTGTTATCGGACTCTTCACCAGTGTGATGAACAAGACTGCAGATAGAGGCTTCCTTGTGTCATTCTTTATAGGATTTTCCTAAAAGAATAAATAGCTCAGATCTCTGCCAACACTCTCCCCTGTCACTGTGATGAATTCAGCTTCTTTCTTAAACATGCAGCCACAAATCTTTTCCCTTTTTCCCTCCCCCAGTGGTGGAAAGTTTTGTGTTGAAATTGACTGAATTTAAAGATATTAATAAGGCTAGAAAGGTGAAGAGCAGAAAGGAATAGCATGCCTTCCTGTCTTTTTGTACTAATATTAACAAAGACCAGGGAGAAGGAGCTTTTCATAGAGTTGTTAAGTAGATCCTTCTTGAAAGTGTAGCACCTTTCTTTTCCTCTTTTTATCTCCACTCCCTTTCCCTTTATGGCTTTATAACATGCAGGTGTCTGGTGCACAGAGCCATCCCTGGATCTTATAGTGAGTAACCATGTAACCTGCTTCTAAGTCCAAAACACCAGAATAGGGAATGCCCAGCAAGTCTCTGCCTCATGCTGAAGGGAACTAGCTGTGTATGTTCCTGAAGAATGTAACTGGAAAATAAAAAATGAATCGTTTTCTTCAAAATTTGAGGCTAAGTAGCTATAAGAAACATGAGAAACTCAGATGAAGACCAGACTTTGTTTCCTTGAGATGATTTTCTTCATTAGAATGGCAGATCAGAACTTTTGGTGTGCAAATCCCATTCCTTCAAAAAATAAACACATGGCTTTCAGTCAAGGAGCATAGGGATGATAAGATGTTCTACTCAGAGCCCTGACTATTTTGGCCACTCCAAAAGCCTTTTCTGACCTTTTTCTCCCTGGGATAGCGTATGCGTATGAGTCCTTAGAGTGTCAGTCAAAAGGGTAGCCACCAGTTAACCTGTTAATTAGTTCCATCAGATTCCAAATACCAGGCCAGTGATGCTCGCGATGCATTCTCAAGGGCAGGAATTTGTATCTGTTTTGCTCACTGCTGTACTCCTAGCATCTAGAATAATGCTCAACACGTAGAATGATCTTATTAGGTATTTGTTGTATGGATAAGTGAATGGAATCTTAAGATCGAAACAGTGTTATTCTAACCCTGTGATTGGGTTCAGGAGTTCCATTTTAGCATGGCCCTTGTCTTAGGAGTCATAGGGCAGATTCTTATTGCCTGCTATACCTTTTTAAAGTTTAAATTATTTTTTAAAGTTGAAAATGTTTTTTTAAGTAAACATTGAATGGCTATAAAAGAATCTTTGTAGAAGACAGGTAAGATGTAAAGAAAAACAATACAACAAATAACCATGTACCCACATCCACTGCCCTCAAGAAACTCTTGTAAATGTGCCATAGAGTAATAGTTTTCAAGATGTTTTTTACGATAATTCACAGTAAGAAATTTGTTTGAATATGTATTAGGTGTACATGTAAATTTGACGTAAACCCTTGGGTGCTCTCTGATATTTTCTGTTCTTTTTCATTAAGAAAAAAATGTACTGGTCATGACCCACTAAATTGATTTTGTGACCCACAATTTGAAAATTGCTATTCTAGGTCACATTCCTGGGAGTAGAATTATTGAATGACAGGGTAAAAACGAAACTTTTGTATGTTTTGCTCTATTTTAGTCCATGTCCCTTTTCAGCTGGGTGGGATGGTGATTTGTACTGCTCTGCTGAGGGGGCATTTGGAAAAGTGAGGACAGTGTTTGTCGCAGTGACTGGGGAGTGCGTTTGGCCTCCAGTGAATAGGGTCCAGAATGGTAAGTGTCCTCAGATACATGGGACAGCCCTGCCCAAGCAGTGTTTCCATGTCCAGAACGTCTCTAGTGTCCCTATTGAGAAGCAATCTGTGATTGTGCTGCCGTTTTCCTTACTGGGCTGTCGTATAGGAGGCATGGGGTGTGACAGAGCACAGGGCTTGCAGTCCAGTATCTGAGTTTGACTCTCCTGCTACTTAACCAGCTCTGTTGTGTCCCTGAACAATTTATCTGCTCTCTCTCTCTGCCTCAGTTTTCTGATCCAGAAAATGGAGATGACCATACCTACATTAAGAAATAAGATTGCCATGAGTGTGCAGTGTTTACCCAGTACAGTGCCTGGCACATAACTGCTTACTAAGTGATTATTACTACCTTGTTAATTTGTTCTACTGAATTTATTTATTTGTTCAGTTAAACCCATTTTCTCAAGTGGAGAAATACTTATCTTACTTAAATCTTGCCTTTATTTTTTTGTAAAGAAAAAAGAGAAACCTTATGTGACCACTTCGGTTAATAGGACATAAAATAAAAGGATTAAGAAAATTTTGCGCTGATGAGTCTCTCATTCTAATTTGTCTCCTCCTGATTTTTTCCTCCTTACTTTTATTGTAACAACCTTACCAGTTCATATGGATGCAGTGGAGCCAGCCACCCCAGCATCGCAGGCCCAGAAATCTCCAAACTCTGAGTGGCTGGTCAGGACCTCTGCCGCAGAGAAAGCCACCGACTCAGCTGCAGCTACGTTTTTTAAAATGCCACAAGAAAAGAGCCCTGGATACAGCTAGAGAGCAGCATTTCTCCCCCAGGAGCCGACTGGGTGTGTTGAAATCAATGTTAGACTTCATATTCTGTGGTCTCGCGTATCTTAGTTGGCGTTCCCAGTCCTCTCACCACCAGGACCGACTCCTCCTCAGACAAAGCTGTGGACTTTCTCTTAGAAAATCATGTTCTGGAAATCTGTTTTTTTTTTTTTAAAAATCGTAAAGTATTGGGGCAGCAATTTTTTTAAAAAAAATCATCCTGTGTTCTATTTGTTACATTGCTATTGCTGTCCCAACAGCTACCCACAGCTCCGTTTAACAGAGCTGTTGCTTTTTTGCAGGTATGTCTTTTTCCTTGAAAAACTAGTAACTGCTTTTGCCTATTTTTTGTAGAGCTTTTAATATCATTTGAGGAAATCCCAAATTTGTAGCCAGTTCCAGACAGATTTAAACACTGAGTTAAGACCTGTGTGTGGAATTGTTTGCAGGAGGTGGGGCCTGCCTTTGAGCCTGGTCTTGATTCACTCAGAGTGCCAATAAGATAAATCTGCCGCGTTCTCAATTTGGAGCCTCGGAAGAGACACCAGCAGCACCGGCCTTGGGAACTTCTTCCATTTTTCTAGATGGCCTCATGGGATCGCCAGCAGCTGCACTGTACTTTGCGTCATCTGCAAAGTTCGTATTCTGCCAAAAGAGGACATCTACATCTGGGTAGATGGCGTAAGGCAGAAGACGGTGTAGGCGCACAGCAAACTTAACATAGTGGACTGTGTCTGCATACTTCCTGCCGCGGTGTGAGCCTTTAGGTACTCACTGGGACTTTTATTGTTCGTATTATAGGTCAGCAACTACAGCAGAAGTTCATACTCTATTAGAATAATAGCTTCTTGGGGCCATACTTTGGGGAGGGAAAATGTCTTTTTGACATGCCTTTATACTTGGCATGTCTGTGACGGCTCAGCTGCCTGTAGAGTTATAGATACAGCCAAGCCTGAAGTGGGATGCTACTTTGTCAAAATGGGGAATAAGTGACTGCCTAGAGCTGCTGGAGGAAAGCCACGCTTTCTAAAAATCATCAAGAGTGTCCGCCATTCAGGGGCCTGGTGGACAGAGGGCTTTTTTTGGTATGTATTGAGCGCTTTTGCTCTGAAGTACACAGAAGCTGTTCTCTGAGTGCCCACTGCTCGGTTGGTGTTCCAGAGGAACTCCCACTCCTGCGGCTGCTTATCTTCTGTGTGTAAGTAGGTGCCTGTAGGACAGAGCCAGCTTTGCCCAAAGCCCAGTTATCCCTTTTTCTCGCACAGAATGTCGTGGTGGGCTGCTCTGTTGTGTTCCCTTTAAAAGTTGCCATCCTCCTCAGTGAGCTGCAGAATTTCCTGGTCAGTGGGGTGGGTGTGAATCTAGTTGGGAAGGGGGACTTGCCACCAAGTTTACAGAGCTCTTTGTACAGGACTGAGAACATGTCAGTTGTCCCGAACAAGGAATGTGGTGGAGGGAGGACCAGATGGGGGTTACGGGGTGAGGAGTGGTGCTGAAGCCAGCCTGCATCCGTGGGAGCCACCCTGATCTCATGTCGCAGTGAGCGCACTTCCCTTCCCTGTGGGCTGCACCCAGCGTATAGAGGATAGGATGTCTGTTGAATATAGAATGGCACTACTGAGTTGTTTTAGTGATGAAGGCAGGTTTTGTTGTCCTGTGTGCCTTCTTACCTAGTCCCCATGGTGTCCTGAGGTACACGTTTCTAACATAATTTGTTGGATTTAAGAGAGAAACCCATGGACATAATTTTTTTGCATAAAGCTCCGTGGCTCATGCAGAGATTGGTCCTGTGTTCGTGGCTTGTTAAGACCTCTGCAGTTCAGGTAGCATCTTATCTTCAAGACATGTTGCCTAATAATTCTCCTTTCTACCTGTGATGAAAAATAGTTTATGTATTCAACTTTGCTTATGTTTTAAACATCTCTGTGATGTAAAGGTAGGTGACTGCTGCCATTTTACAGAGACAAGAACAGTCACAGAGTTTAGTGACTTGCCCAGAATCACATAATCAAGCCCAGACTAAAATCCCAGCCTTCCACTTTCTCTGCCCTGGGTTATAATCTTGTTTTTCTTTGAGAGACCCGAGTCACTCAGACCCATATTTTTGAAACGGTATGCCATGAATATTTATCATCTTTCTTGGGCATGCTTTTCTACATATTTTGAATACTTTCAACAGGGATCATCCCAAAACGCCCTATCTTCCTGTAATAAGTGGGGAAGAAAATTAAGTACCTAAGAGAATAGCTGTTAAGCACACAGTTACTTTCCACGCCGGGTTGTAAGTGTTGCGTCTTGTTTTAAGCTGCTGCATGAGCTTGTGTACAGAATTATTAACCAACTTACTCTGCTGGAGGAATAACCTTAGAATTGAGTGTATTTTGAATCCTAAATTTTAAATTTCCTTTTTATATGGCAAAGTATATAATGTCATAAATTAAAAATCTGTTGCCTTTCAACAGAACACATAATTTCAAAATCAGGTTCTATAGTCTGTTGAGAAAACTCTAATAGTAAGACTTCCTTTGAGGATAATCATTGAGCTCACTGTTTGATCTGTGCAAAAATAATAACTGAAGCTGAGTTCCACAGTTCTCACTTATTTCAGGGTTCTGATTTTTCCCAGCTGGCTGCACAGTCTTCCTGGCTGAATCCTAATCTTGTGTATTTTCCACCGTGTGCAGAAGTCAAGACATTATCTACTTGCATACGGATCATTCATGAAAGTTAGTTTTGCTTACAAGCTTAAGGGAATTTGAGATTATTTTTCAGATGCAGTATTTTAAAGGGAACACTTCATTTGCATCAAAACTCTTGTGTTGCTTCTTGTTAAGAACTGTTCAGCATGGGAAGTCAGTAGCTCTTTCCATAGTGCCAAGTTTGGGAGACGGAGAGTATGATCTTTACTGAGTGATATGTGCTTGATAAATAGGACACATTTAGTCTTGAATTCTTTAGAAATCAAATGTAATTGAAAATTCCGTAAAACATTGTTTCTCTGGGCTTTGAAACAGGCTGCAAACAAGGCCATTTGGGCAACAAAGTGACCAGAAGCTGAATTAGTTTCTTAATCTCTGATGTTTATGGCATCCTTTGCTAAGTCGAGCTCAGCGCCTAGGCCAGGTACTTAAACTATTTATGAATCCCAAATAGATGAATTTGATCTGTCTTTGCATTTTGGAATCAGAAACACAATCTAGACCACAGCATGGCAAATGCTGAGGCTGCAAAGTAAAGGAGCAGAGTTCTCCCAGAAGTCACTTTAGAGTTGAACAAATTGTAGAGTGTCATGAGGAAGGAGGGAGGCCACTGTCATTGCTGATGTGATGGCTTCTCCGCTTTGGCTCCAGGCGAAGGCTCTGGTGATGCGTGATTCATTTCAAGTCTTCGCTTTATTTTGGGTTCATTGCCATGGTTCAGAGCCATGCACTTTTTGTTTCCTGGGGAGAAGGCTATGTAAAAGAGTCTCAGCATTAGATGCCGTATTCAGTGTTGTGTATGTCTGGCGAACTTTATCTGAGTTGAGATGAGAACAGAGTGGCTTTTTCTAGCAGCTGTGGGTGCAGTCTAGTTTGGGGCATGGCTTACACGATGTGTCATGGTTTGTGGGTTGGTGGGAAGGATGGTGGAAACAATCTGCTCCTTTTTGTTTTTTGGGTTTTTTTGGTGAGGAAGATTGGCCCTGAGCTAACATTTGTTGTCAATCTCCCTGTTTTTGCTTGAGGAAGATTGTCGCTGAGCTAACATCTGTGCCAGTCTTCCTCTGTTTCGTATGTGGGATGCCAGCACAGCATGGCTTGATGAGTGGTGTGCAGCTCTGCACCCAGGATCCAAACTGGCAAACCCCAGGCTGCCGAAGTGGAGCATGAAAACTTAACCACTAGGCCACCGGGCTGGCCCCGGTAGAAACAGTCTGCTCCTGCCATCAGCTGCTTCCTTTGTTAATGCTTGAGCTGCCCATTTTACCTGACAGTACTGCCTTATTTCCCACTCCCGTCGTGACAGTCAGTGGAGTCATTGATGATGACAGCAGTCAGGATGGGTTCCTACACATGGGTACAGAGGGAAAAGGTGAGGAAATCCGTGGGTTCTGCTGTTAGCTACTAGTAAACACGAGTGGCCCAAAGATGCTTTCACCCACAATAAGACCACAAAACTGATGAACATCAAGTGCCTGGAAACAGCAACATGAAAAAGAAACAAAGCAAGTGAATAATGTTACTGAGGAGTACACATTATAAGGTTTTTAACAAGCCCAGCAAAACAAACTTATGGCCAAAAGGAGAAATTTTCCTGCCACGGCAAATAGACATAATCAGCACTTGGTAAAACTGCCAAATTTGGAGAATAAAAAACCTTCCCACCCAGTATTGAAGAATGGAGCAGATCCTGAAGATGTTCTCCACGGAAAGCAGTCTTGGCAAGGTCGACAAGTGGGAAGAGAAGGGGAGATGCTTAGAGCGGGGGTGCTAGGGTCCCCACCAACAGCATCAGTATGCTCTTGTCCCGCCAGCAGCTCTGAGGGTGGGGCCTGGTCGCCTCTTACAAGCCCTCCAGGGGACTCTGGTGCACGCTGACATTTGAGAACTGCAGGCTTTGCCACTGTTAAAAAGAAGTGTTTTAATGTACTGTTATCCCCCTGTGCTCTGAGGTGCTCTTATATTTCCCTCCGTAAGTGTACAGATATTTCGTATATGGTTCTTTGCAGAAACTGTTAATGTCTTTATCTCCCATACTTTTTCCCTCAAGCTCTTGAAAGATACCCTGGAAATATTGAGGAAGAATGATGTGGAGAAAAATGTCATTGTGGCCATATTTAGATGGAAACAACCTTTTAAAAGTGGATTAAAATATAACAATGAATTTTTAGTCTGTGAGTGATAGTCATTTTTCACAATTGGCAGTAAAACATTTGTGTGAGATACTGCCATCCGTGCTTTTATGGTATTTGTTCATTGCCTCCTCTTTTCATGGGAAAATGTCATGTATCTTCCAGCATCATAATGATGAAGCCTTTATAGTATGGCTCACAAAAATGAAAAAGATAATTGGAAGAAAAAACCACCCTGAGTACATAGCTGTTATGTAATAAATACCTGTTGAGTCATTGCTAATCTTTTGCCAGGACTTAATCTCAGTACTTCAGAGCCTGTAAAAATCAATTTTCAGTGATCGCACTTAATGACACCCTGTTGTCTTTGTTTTACATTTCAGCTAGTAATTCTGCAGGGTTGGGGACCAGTAGCAACAGCATGTTACATTTTTTTGTTGTCTGACTCATAGATTCAGCATTTCAGAATATGGCACTCTAATCATAAACTTTGAAATGAAATCATGACCATTTTTTCTTTAGATTTTATTTCTATGAGTTGGGCTGGGCCCTAACTTTTTGCTAAAGCCTGCGAACCCAGGTTCTCTCTGGGAATATGTGTGGCTAAGGAGGAGTTCTCTAATACCGTTCCTCAGATGCTCCTGTTGTTTTGTGCCCAGGTCTTAATTTATAAATGTGACCCACGACGTTAAACAGGAAAAGTTTCATGTTATTCACAGTTCCCCTACAAACAAGAGGCACAGCTTGCCATGCAGGGCCACAGGACGAACACCAGATTTGGGTCAGGAGGCAGCAGACAGGAGCAAGCAATAGGTTAGGCCAGAGCCTTTATTGAGGTTTCCTCTGGAAAGGCAAGGCAGGGCAGGGTAAACATTTTAGGACTGGCTGGTGTGAATAATTCCAGGGCCTTTGGGCTGCACCGTGGTCTCAGGTTGCCTGGTCCCTGGCCCTGGGATGATCGCTTTCTGGGCGTAGCGGCCAGATGGAGGAGGTGTGGCTCCATTATACCTCGTGAGTGCGCACGTCACAAGCGTGCTGCTGCCTGAGTCCTTTGCTATTGCTAAGAATTGGCTAGCCTAGGAGAGGCAGTCTCTCCGCAGCCAGAAAGGTTTTTGAAGATGTCAAAACATCGTAATAGGAAATAAAAAACGTGGTTAACACACATGTAGGCTGTTTAGCTCTCATTTCAATTTTTGCAGTATTTTAAAACATATACTTTTTCTTTTCCATCTTGAAAACCAGTTAAAAATACCTCTGGCCAAAAATGTTAGCGTTACTAGATATTAGCAAGGTGTGAGAATATAAAAAGATTTTTAAGATGTGAATTATGAAAATGTTCTCTTTCTCTAGAAGTGAGTTCTGACCCTTGCAGATCGCTCATTCAAATGTTTTTAATTGAAAAAGGAAAGAAAATAGAGAACTGACGAACAGCCTTGGTAGCTTCGACTTAAATAAACCCGTTTCACCTTATGTAGATTCTGCATCTCGCTCCTCCCCGTGGGCCGTGGATTTCTTCACGAAGAGCTGTCGTCACCGTGCGAACTTCTGCCACCCCAAAATCGTGGCAACAGTTTGAATTGCTCTAAATATTTATCTCACTCATCCTCCCACCTGTGGTCAGCAGCTGCTGCAAACTGGCCGTTTTCAACCCTCTCTGCCCCGCCTTCTCTCAACCTCAGCAGCCTGCCACACCCTTCCCCCAGCAGATTACAGAGCCTTGGTGGGGAGCCTGCATTTAGACACCTTCACACACACCCTTCCTCGCCTCTTCCTACAAGTGCCTGTCCTGGCCAGCAGGGATCCCTTCTCCTCTGCTCTGGGTCCTCTCCCCTGACCAGACACTGAATCTAGCTGCTGCTTCTCACTCCTGGCGTGAACAACTTTGCATTTAAACACATTCAAAGACTCCCTCTTCAAAGAACAACACCCTTCCTCAATTCTTTGAGCCCCATCACTACCACTAAGTGCACTTCCTCTCCCGCGCTTCCTGCCCGGAAATCTTCAGTACACAGAGCAGTGGCTTCTCACCCTGGCCGCGCACTGGGATCGCCTGGGGAGGTTTCAAAAACTCCCAAACCACAGACTAATTACATCAGCTTGGGGTGGTGGGACAGCTTTTGTCTTTTTAAGCAATAGGCAGCCAGGGCTGAGAACCACCACATGAAAACCTGGCCCCTTGCCACCGGTAAAATTGTTCTTGCTGGGTTCACCAGAGACTTCTAGTTGCCAAAATTTACTCCTTAGGTTGATCTTTATGACTTGATACTGTATAACTACTTCCTTTTTGGAATTCTGCCTTTTCTGACCCTGCTGTTCCCTGGTTTTTCTCCTACTTTTTTTTTTCCCCCGATGGGGAAGATTGGCTCTGCGCTAACATCTGTTGCCAGTTTTCCTCTTTTCACTTGAGGAAGATTGTTGCTGAGTTAACATCTGTGCCAGTCTTCCTCTATTTTGTCTGTGGGACACCGCCACAGTCTGGCTTGATGAGTGATGTGTAGGTCTGTGCCTGGGATCCGAACCTGCAAACCCCAGGCCACCAAAGTGGAGCATGCAAATTAACTACTACACTACCCTTTCTCCAGCCCCTTTCTCCTACTTCTTTGCTCTTTCTCAGTCTCCACAGCTGGGTGGGCAGATTGGTTGGTAGATCAGTCTAACACAGACTGAATGTCTGTCTCTGCCCTTCCCTCTGTTACTTCACTTAACACCTGTGTGCTAATGAGTTCCTTTGCCATCTGCCTTAGTGCACTGACTCGAAGCACAGACTTAGAGTGAAGCATTTACATTCATTAATAATCGTGGTAAACTTCCAGGAAAGCATACTGAAGGTCTCTCTCCTTCCCTCGCTTCTCTTTGAGGTAGGAAGGATTGCTAATCAGGCTCATCAGATTCTGAGATGGGTCCCCCTGTTTCCTAGTGGGTGGAGTAGCTGTTCATGGGAAGTCAGGCTTGAGCTGTGGTCCACCGTCCCTTCCTCCCTTCCAGGGTCTTCACTGGCAAGGAGGCCTGGGCCCTGCTACGTCCGAGGAGGCTACCCCCATCTAGTGTTCTCTTCCGGTTTTTACTTGCTGCTGCTGGTAAGATTTTAGTTTGGGTTTAGGAGGTGAGACAGACCCATTTCCTCAGCACTTTTTGACCTTGGTACTGTGTTAGATCTTACTTTATCAGAGAGCTGTTTATTGGGGTTTTAGGCACCAGCCCTACTAGTCTTTAAGCGAACTTGCTTTCCCGCTTCGCCACCATCGCTGCATGCTGCCTCTGGAACTGGATGTAGGGGTTCCACCCTCGCCAGAAGGGACCCTGTGTGTTCATGGCTGCTTTGCATCCTAGTTTCTGATTCAAAATCTGGAGTGGGTGGATCTGATTAGTAATGACGTGCAGCTGGAACACCAGCTGCGGGAAGTGAGAGTGAGGTTATCTGGAATGTTTAGCTTCTGTTGGGGATGGATGAATTCCTCAAACAGAGGGGGACAGTTCAGAGGCTGCACAGCCGGCTGGAATAACAAAGGTCCGCTAGAGTCATTGCCCTGTTCACTGTTTCAGCAGACAGTTATCCAGTGTTCACTAAGCCCGTCTTCCTCGGAGACCCCTTAGGGAAGAGGGTGGCTGCCCCAAAGCAGGGTGTTCCTAGGTTAGTTGCGTGTACTCTGCTTGAAACCAGTAGAACCCTTTCTAGAGCTAGTAATAATAGTGACTCTTTATGGAGTGATTATTATATGGCATTTGTCAACAGCATCTCACTTAGCCCTCAACAGCTCTAAGGTAGGTACTTTTCTCTCTGTTTTAAAGCAATGAAATATGCGTACAGTTACAGATTAACTTGCTCAAAGTCACAGAGCTCATTAGTGGATTCAAACTCCAAGCCAGGATTCAAGCTCCAAGTCTGTTTGACGCTAGAGTTTCCTTTCTCAGCCAATACCCTATGCTGCCTCTTTTCAGAATGTAAGTGAACTATTGGTGGGCATGTATATCTGAAATAAACTACGTGCCACTGGGCCCAGGGCTAGGTGTCTGCCGACACCCTCTTACCCCATTTAACTGTTGCTCCTGGTGGGCTGTTTCTCTATCAAAGCAGCGGTGATTGGGTTCCCCTCTACTTTGTGCCTACATCATTGAATGGAGATAGGCAATTTCTGTGGCATCCTCTTATAATGACCTCTTCTTGTTTTTGGAAGTGACTAGAGCAAAAGTCAATAAAAGCTTCCAAACCTGTGGGAATGAAAACGTACTGTTCTTTGTGTGCCAAAGTAAAACTGATGTCTAAGCCAGGAGGACATGGCTTTGAGTTGTTAATGGTAGTGATGGACTATGCTGAACATCTTGCTAAGCATCTCATAGAACTAGCAAAATAGCTGTCTTAACAGTCTTGGCCTTTATAAATGTCCCTTCATTCAGGAGCTTTGTATAGAACACATTTTATGCCAAGCGCTATGCTAGGAGCTGACTATACAAAGAGGAAAGGTGTTCTTGCTGTCATGAGGTTCTTGGTCTTATGAGAAAGAGACAAGAAAAGCGAATACTACATGTAGAGTGATAAATTTTGCAATAAGGATGTCAGGGTCTTTTGACAGCAAGGAGGAGGGCACTCTCGTTCAAACTGGGCGGAGGGAGGATTCAATAAATACCGAGCCAAGTCCTGAAGGATGAACAGGAGTTAAGTAAAGACGAGAGGATGCAGCCACGCAAGGCTAACGAGTATGGTCTGTTGAGGGCACCCCAAGTATTTTGGTAGGGCTGGCGTCTAAAGCATATAGAAGAGCAGGCACAGGTAAGCGGGAGATGGAAAGGGAAGGGCCCTGTGTACACTGGCTTGCTTGTTGATTTGGAGAGCTGTCACAGGGTTCCTCTGCTGTGCAGTCATGGAAGCCCTATTGCAGTTGGTCCATTGTGCAAACAAAGCTGGAACCGAGATGTGAACAGGTTTGCATCTACTTGATCCCCTTCCTGGGAAATATAACCAGGTCCACTGACTTGTAGGAGCTACTGCCATGGTTGGAAGTAGGTTCAACTGAATTGGAAAGAGCAGTTTATGCCATGGCTGACTGATTCCCTTACGTGTTTTATCGTGATGCCAGTCTGAAGTTATTCCCCTTGAACCATCTTCTCTTGATAGAATTTAATGCACAATGTGGTAGTCCTAATGCCTAGGAGTGTTCTTCAGTAATGAAGTTACCATCAACGACCAGTTGGGCATTTTGTGCTTTATTTCTCAGTAGCAACCGCAAATTTATGTTGATCCATTCACATCTTTTAGATCGGGGACCTTTGCGATTTCTAGGCTGCAGAAAGTGTCCATAGGATAAAACCAGTGCAGCTGGCCTGCACCAAGCTCCGATCCCATGATCTTGGTCTCATTAATACCATGCTGTAAGTAAATAAAGTTAGCTAAACCCTTTGAAACTGTAAAACAAAACCCATTCAGTGTTCTTGGCCAACAGTGGTGACTTACGGCCTTTTTTTCTAGTGTCTCACATTAGTGTGACTCTCTCTTCACATTCTCTAGGGCTCTTGAGTCAAAAGCATTTTTTAAAAAATATTTTATTTTGAAATAATTTTAGACTTACAGGAAAGTTGCAAAAATAGTACAGAGAGTTGCCATATGCCGTTTTCTCAGCTTCTGATGTTAACAGCTTACATAGCCATTGTATAATTATCAAAACCTGGAAATTAACATTGATACAATCCTATTAACTAAACTATATACTTTATTTGAATTTCACCAGTTTTCCTGAAATGTCTTTTTTCTGATTAAGGATTCAATCAAGGATCCCTGTGTACTTGGGTCTGTTTCTGGGCTCTCTATTCTATTCACTCTTCTGTCGACTTGCACACAGTTTTACTTATAGAAACTTGAGTACATGTTAATGTCTGGTAGAGCTGGTCACCTCTCTTATTTTTCTTTTTTACTGTTTTCCTGGCTATTCTTACATGTTTGTTTTTCCATATAAACTTTAGTCTCAACTCGTCTAACTCCATAAAAAAGTGTGTTGATATTTCTATTGAGATCGTATTGCATTTAACTATCTGAAGGAGACCTGACATCTTTACCATGTTGAGGCGTCGTATCCAAGAACAAGGATGTATTCCACTTGTTCATGTCTGTTTTTGTGCCTTTTGAGGACTGCTTAAAAATTGTCCTTGTATAAGTTTTACATATTTCTTAAGTTCATCCCTAAATGTTTAGTCTTTGTTGCTAGTAAATGGGGTTTTCTCTGCCATTATGTCTTCTACTTGGCTATTGGTCTTACAAATGGAGGCTATGGATTTTTGTATGCTAATTTTATATCTGGCTTCCTTACCGAATTCTCTTACTTTTTGGGTTAGTTTTATCGTGGATCCTGGAGGGTCAAAAAATATCTTTCTAAATGCACAGAGCAGTGGCAAGAAATGGAAGAATCGATAGAGGTCAGAAGTGACATGAAAGCTCGACCCTTAGGAGGCACGTAAGACGAAAGCTGCCTTTTACCCTGAAGGGATCTGCTGAGACCTGGTGCCCTCGCGCCTCGCGCCTCTGTTGTGAGCCTAGGATGGGAGCAGGAGGTGAACCAGGGGCTGCGCAAGGCAGGGAGTTTAATCTGAGATCTCCCACAAGCAAGGACCACCAGTGCCACACTTACAGTGTAAGGGCAAAGACTGAGAAACCTGCCGAGCAGAAAGGACAGCGAGAAGATGTGCCTTTCTTGACCTTGGCCCTGCCTGGGTGGGGAAAATTTTTTTTTAACCTAAAAATGTTTGATAAGTTGTGCCTTATAGAGGTTTAGGGCCCAAATTTATACTACTTGTGTGGTCAAACGTACTGCAAGTGGGAATTTAATTTACAGTGGACCAGATCAGTGGCAACCCCAGTGACTAGCAGAAGCAAACACAGGTTCTCTCTGGAGGAATGATCTTCAGTGTAGGTGTTAGCTCCCACAGATGAGTCGGAGTATGGGCAGCTCCCAGTTCAACCCACAAATCAAAGAAGGAAATAAGAAACCATGAGTGAGAGTCTTCAGAAGCAACATACAGGAAAATCAGACTCACACTTTAGATACTATACCTATTAGCACAGAATAGACACTAAATGTTTTAAATGTATTTCAAGAAATAAAAGAGAGGCTTCAAAACACCAGGCAACAAAAGCATATGATTTTGAAAGGGGCTGATAAGAGTTAAAGTGTCCTACTTCCTTTTGATGTTCAAGAGGGGGTAGAGGGTCTTGTTAACTTGGAACTTTAGGTAAGTAGACATGTTAAAATATTTGGAGTAACTGCTAAAAGAATAAATATAGAGAATATAGCATTTAAACTAATATGGGGGAAAATGAATGATAAAAAGAAAACCAACTGGAAAGGTGAGAAAAATAAAAAGCATAATAACATGGTAAAAGAATTCATATATAACAGTAAATACATCCAAAAAGTGTAAATGAACTGAACTCTCCAGTTGAAAGACGAAGTGTGTAATACTGGATTTTTAAAATCCTGCTATATGCTATTTATAAGAGATACATCTTAAAGTTACAGGAAGATTGAAAGTAAAAGGATGGAAAAAATGTAAGAGGCAGATATCAGAGGAAATAAAGATAATGTCTATGAAATAGTAATTATTGGTTCAATATATGATATGATAAATGGTTCAGTTTGCCAGGGAGAGATACTAATGCTCAGCTAAGCTTGATAATATAGCCTCAATATACCTAAGCAAAAATTGACAGAACTAAGTTTAAAATAGCCTCCTTTGATAATTGATGTGACAAGTGGACAGAAATTATTATGAATATAGAATATTTAAACAGCACAATAAATAAACTTGGCATGGTGGACATGAATAGAACATCACACCCAACAATTTGAAGAATTACACATTATTTTCAATCACAGAGTGAACATTTACAAACATTGACTCTTAGGCCGTAAAGCAAACCTCAGTAAATCCCAAAGATTAGAGTTACACAGATCACACTTCCTAATCACAGTGAAATTAAAGAAGTCAGTAACAAAAAAATGAGGTTTCTAATGCATGTGGAAATCTAATGCATGTGGATTTAATAACATCTAAACCAATGAATCAGTGAAAATATCCTAATGGATATTAGAAAACACTTATAACTGAATTATATCAAAATCCTATGCATTAACACTCTTTAGATGCAGCTAAAGGGATAGTTAGAAGAAAATTTATGGTCTGAAATGTTTGCATTACAGAAGAAGAGAGGACTGATAATTTATGAGCTAAGCATTCTACATACACACATAGTAAAAGAAGAGGATTATTCTTCCAGAGAAGAATAACCCAGAGAAGGCAAAAGTGATAAAATAATGGTGGTGAGATCAGAATTAGATCTGAAATGGAAAGTAAACATATAATTGAGAAGTCAGCAAAGCCCAAAATTAAGACAACCAGAATAGAAACATCTCTAACATCATTATTTAAGAGAAAACAGAGAAGGCCAAAAACAGTAGGAATAAAAAAGTGTATATAGTTATAGATACAGCAGAGATTTAAAAGTTAATAAGGTAATACTTTGAAGATACTATGAATACTTTGAACACTCTGTAGAACTTTAGCCAATAAATTTGAAAGCTTAGACAAAATGGAAACATTTCTAGAATGATATAATTTACTAAAACTCAATCAGGAGAAATAGAAGGCTTGGCAAATAAACATAAACAAATCTAGGCAGTAGTTGAAAATCTGGACAGTGTATTCTTTGTAGCAAGATTTTGTGTGATCCACCCAAAATGCTGGTAATGTCTAGTTCTTTCTGGAGCTAGATTTGTTGATTGTAAAGTTCGTTTGGAAGAACAAATGAGCAAGACTGAAAAAGAGCACTTGGAATGGGGAGGGCATTGCAACATAAAGCCTCTAAAACTGAAGGTGCAGTCCAGGCCCGTAAATAGACAGACAGGCCAGCAGGACGCCGGAGGAAGTCCAGATGTAGACCCAATTGCACATAAAAATCCGGGATACAACAAAGGTGGTGTGTTAAGTCAACGAGGGAAAAGATGAACTATAAAAATCAGTGGCATTGGGATAACTGGATAGCCATATGGAAAAAGAAAGTTGGATCTGTTCCTCACTCTATATTCAGGACAGTTTTCAAATTGACCAGAGATTTAATTGTACAGTATTCAACCGTACAATTACTAGAAACACAAGCTGAACTCCTCAGCAGACTGGCCTGTGGGCCACATCTGGCCTGAGGCCTATGTTTGGGCTGCTGGGAACTCAGTATGAATGTATTTTCACTTTTAAAGGGTTTAATGAAGAAGAAGGAGGACGAGGAAAAGGACACGAACTTGTCTGGTTGCTCTGTAACCTGGGAGTGAGGAACTTTCCTATGGTGTTGCTTAGTTACTGCATGACGATGCCACTGAGCTCAGTTGCCACTGCTCTGCCCCACGTGTCTTCAGTCTCTTTGGACCAGTAGGAAAATATTCTCCACCCATTTGCTGGAAGGGGTTGTCAATCCACATGGCAAACGGTGAAAAATTGGGGCCAATAATGTAATCCTCTAGACTAAATTTGACTTAAAAGTCCAGGTACTGGATATATTTGACTATGCTAAAGAAAACTTTTGCATGCAAAATATACCCTAAGCAAAGTAAAATACAAGTGATAACTGAAAAAACATATTTGCAATTTATTTCACAGATTAAGGGTGAAATCCCTAATTTATAAAGAGCTTCTAAAAATAGAGAAGATCCTATACAAAAACAGGGAAGAGAGATGAACAGATAGTTCAAAGAAAAAAAGACAAATACCTCTTAGTCGTATGAAAACATGCTCAACTTTCTGGAGTTACTTGATTTTCACAACAACTAATAAGGTAGATATTCTTACCCATATTATCTAGACAAGGCAACTAAATCGAACAGAGGTAAAGTGCTCTGCCTGAACTCTGCTAGTAAGTATTGGTGCAAGATTCGAACCCAGCCAGGCTGGCTCCAGATGAGAGATTAATTCACCGTGACTAAGTGAGGCTTATTTCAGCAACACAAGGATCATTTAATATTAAGACTAGCTGGGTGTTACCTTAATATGATAAAATATATTTATCTCGATCTAAAGCCAGCATCATGCTTAATTGAGAATTAGAGAAGCAATTTCATTAAAGTCAGCAACAAGACAAAGATGTCCACTAGTCATCACCATTATTTTAAATTATTCTGCAGGACTTAGATAAAACCATTAGACAAAAGAAAGAAATTAAAGGTATAGAAATTAGAAAGGAAGAGAGGATAAAATTATAGTTTGCAGATGATATGATTGGATTGTTTACATAGAAACTAAAGAGGACTAACAAAAAACTTACAAACAAAACAAGAATTTAATAAATTAGACAGGTCCAAAATTAATTTTGAGAAAACAATAGCCTTTGTATACACAGTGTCCAATTATATGCTATAAGGAAAGAAGAGACCCATCTTATAATAGCAGCAGAAAACCTAAGATAGAAAATACTTAGGAATGAACTTAAGAAATATTATTTGTGGAAAACTTCAAAATGCTAATGGTGACACAAAATAAGACCTGAACAAATGGAAAGGCATACCATGTTCTTGTGTAGGAACAATTAGCATCATAAAGATGTCACCTCTCCTTAGTTAATCTATAAATTTAATGTGATATCCAATAAAGTTTCCAATAGGATTTTTTAAAAAGATTTACACAAGCTGATTCTGAAGTTCATATGAACAAATAAGTAAGCAAGACTATTCAGGAAGGGAAGAGATGTTGATAGAAGGAGATTAACTCTATAGATATTTAAACATTTATTAATCTCTAGCAATTAAAACAGTGTGATAAGGGGCCGGACTGGTGTCGTAGTGGTTAAGTTTGTGTGCTCCACTTCGGCGGCCTGGGGTTTGGATCCCAGGCACGGACCTAAACACCGCTCATCAAGCTATGCTGTGGTGGCATCCCACATGCAAAATAGAGGAAAATTGGCACAGATGTTAGCTCAGCAACAGTCTTCCTCAAACAAAAAGAGGAGGATCAGCAACAGATGTTGGCTCACGGCCAGTCTTCCTCACAAAAAAACAGACAAAAACCAGTGTGATAATAAATTTTGAATAGTCAGATTGGTATAACAGAACACTTCGGAAATAGATCTAAATACATATGAGAATTGAGTATATGAGAAAGGTGATTTTTGGATCAATGGGAAAAAGATTGTTCAGGAAATGGGGACCACTGGGTAGTGTTCTGGAAAAAAATTAAGTTGGAGCCATACACTCCTTACATCAGGACAAATTGCAGACAATTCAAAGATTTAAATATAAAAAATGAAACTCTAAATGTGCTAGGAAAAAAAAGGAAAAGTTTTTATAACTTGAGTGGAGAAGACCTTTCTAAGTATGTCACAAAACTCAGAAGCCATAAAATAAAAGATTGCTCGATTAGACTTTGTAGAGATAAAAAATTTCTTCATGACAATAGCACCATAAGCAAATGCACATGAGAACCTGGGCAAGATATTTGTAACTTCACCAAGATGAGGTTAATTTATCTAATCTAAAAAGAGCCCCTCAAATCAAAAAGAAATAGATCAGCAATTTAATGCAAAAGTGAGCAAAGGAAATGAACAGACATTACATAGAAGAGACAATACAAATGACTCTTAAGCATATGAAAATATACTAAACCTCACTTGTAATAAGATAAAATTTTCACCTGTCAAAAATAATAAAGTTTGGTGACACACTATGATGGCAAGCATATGGTTAAATAGGCACTTTCACACGTTGTGTAAATTATTACATACTGTGAAGGCTGGCAACATCTATCAAAGTTACAAAGATACGTTACATCTCTTAACCGAGCAATCCAAGGAATTTTCCCTACAGATACACTTGTTTGTGTGTGAAATGACTTATGAGTATGGCTGATGATGAGAGTTTACTGGAGATGAGTCAGGTTCAGTGCACACTCAAGAGGAGGAGATTGTGCCAGGGCTTGAATACCAGGAGGTGGGGATCGTTTGGGATCATCTTATAGAAGCTGCTTACTACATGGAAAAATATTTTAGAAACCTAACTATATATTGCTTTCAAGAGGCACACTTTTTAAGTGTGAAGACACAGAAAGATTAAAAGTAAAAGAATGGAAAAAGATACACCGAGCAAAGACCAACCAAAAGGATAGTGATGTAGCTGTACAAATATCAGTCAAGGTAAATGTAAGTCAAGAAGCATTACTAGAGATACAGAGGGACAGTTCCTAAAAATAAGTGGATAAATCTACCAGGAAGAAAGAATAACTTTGTATTTTGATGCACCTAATAATATAGTTTCAAAATATAGAAAGCAAAATTACAGAACTGTAAGTAACTCAGTACAAAGTGAAGAAGTCATTAAGATATGGAAGATTTCAACAACAGGAGTAATAAATTTAATCTAATTGATGTACATACCAGACTACAACCAACATTATCAGAGTGTGTATTCTTTCCAAGTACCCATGAAACATTTACCAAAATGTGCCATATGCTGGTCCTTAAAACAAGGCTCAACAAATTCCAAAGGGTGAAATCATCCAAAATATGTTCTCTGACCAAAGTGGGGTTTAGGTATAAATAAGAAAAAGATAACTAGAAAACCCTCAAATATTTGGAAATTAAGCAATATACTTCTAAATAACCAATAATTCAAAAATAAATTACAATGGACATTAGACAATATTTTGAACTTAATGACAATAAAAATATGATGTAGAAAACTCGAAGAACAAGCTAAAGCTGTACTTAAAGAGAAATTTGTTCCTTTAAATCTGCATATAATAAAAGATAAGAAAGGCTGAAAAAAACCATCTAAGTTTCCATCTCAAAAAGTAGAAAAAGAATAGTAAATTAAATCCAAAGATAGAAGAGTCAAGAAAATATTGAAGGTAATAGCAGAAATTAATGAAATAAGAAAAAGTATAAAAGAAAATCAACAAAGTTAGAGGTCAGTTCTTTGAAAAGACTAATAAAATTAATAGATTACTAGCGAGAAAAATCCTGCTAGATCAAGGAAAAAGAAGGTACAAATTACCAACGTTGTAAGTAGATACTACAAAGGACTTTATGCCAATTAATCTGAAAATCCACATGAAATGGAGTTTCTAGGAAAACATAATTCACCAACTGAAGAGGAAATAAAAAATCTAAATATTTTATCTGTCTAAGAAGTTGAATCTGTAACTGAAACTTTCCCACAAAGAAATCTCCAGATTTCTTCACTAGCACATTCTTCTGAACATGTAAAGAAATGACACTAATATTACACAAACTCTTTCAAATAACAGAAAAAGAACAAAGAATTCCCAACTAATTTTGAGGACACCATAATTTTAATACCAGAGGGTGACAAGTACATTACAAGAAAGAAATATTATAGACCAACATCTCTCGTGAACGTACTCATAAATATCCTAAACAAAATGTTAGCAAGTGGAGTCCGATGACATGATTTATCTTAGGAACGTGAGATTGGCTTAACATTTAAAAATCAGGCAGTGTTTTCAACAGGTGGTGCTGGAACAACTGGATATCCACATGCAAAAAAAATAAAGTTGGATCTCTTCATGCACCGTATGCAAAAATTAACTCAAAATGTGTCAAAAACCTAGATGTAAGAGCTAAAATATAAAACTCATAGAAGAAAATACATGTGTAAATCTTCACAACCTTTGATTAAGCAATGGTTTCTTAGATATGACACCAAAAACTTAAGCAACTAAAGAAAAAAATAGATAAATTGGACTTCATCAAAAGTTTAAACTTATGCACATCAGAAGACACTATCAAGAAAATGAGGGGCCGGCCTGGTGGTGCAGCAGTTAAGTTCACACATTCTGCCTTGGCGGCCCAGGGTTCGCCAATTCGGATCCCGGATGTGGACATGGCACCGCTTGGCAAAAGCCATGCTGTGGTAGGCGTCCCACATGTAAGCAAGAGGAAGATGGGCATGGATGTTAGCTCAGGGCCAGTCTTCCTCAGGAAAAAGAGGAGGATTGGCAGCAGTTAGCTTCGGGCTAATCTTCCTCAAAAAAAAAAAAAAGACAACCCACAGAACAGGAGAAAATATTTACAACTCATGTATCTTATAAGGGCCTAGTATCCAGAATATATAATAATTCTTACAACTAAACAATAAAAAGACAACTCAACTAAAAAATCAGCAAAGGATTGAATAAACATTTCTCAAAAAAAGATATACAGATGACCAATAAGCATATGAAAAGATGCTCACCACCATTAGTCATTAGGGAAATGCAAATCAAAACCACAGTGATGTATTACTTCACACCCCTGAGGAAGACAAAAATTAAAAAAATACAGACAATCACAAGTGTTAGCAAGGATGTGGAGAAATTAGAGCTCTCATAAATTGCTGGTTGGAATGTAAAATGGTGTAGCTGCTTTGGAAAATAGTTTTACAGTTCCTCAAAAAGAATAAACAGAGGGGGCCAGCCCGGTAGTGCAGTGGGTGAGTTTGCACGTTCCGCTTCAGCAGGCTGGGGTTCTCCAGTTCAGATCCCAGGTGCAGACCTATGCACCACTTGTCAAGCCACATAAAATAGAGGAAGATGGGCATGGATGTTAGCGCAGGGCCAGTTTTCCTCAGTAAAAAGAGGAGGAAGGATTGGCAGCAGATGTTAGCTCAGGGCTAATCTTCCTCAAAAAAAAAAAAATTTACATAAATAAAAATTTTAAAATGAATAATAAAAAGGTTAAACACAGCAATTTTACTATGACCTAGCAATTTTACTCCTAGATGAATACCCAAGAATTGAAAACCTACGTCCTTAGCTTCATAGCATCATTATTCATAATTGCCAAAAAGCAGAAACAACTCAAATGTCCATCAACCAATGAATGGACAAAGAAAATGTTGTCTATCCATATGATGGAATATTATTCAGTCATGAAGAGGAATGAAGTACTGATTCATGGTACAACATGGATGAACCTTGAGAACATTATGCTAAGTGAAAGAAGTCAGACACAGAAGATCACATATTTTACGATTCCACTTATATGAAATGTCCAGAACAGGCAAGTCTATAGAGACAGAAGGTAGATTAGTGACTGCCAGAGGCTCAGGGGAGAAGGTAATGGGGAGTGACTGCTAATGGGTAAGGAGTTTCTTTCTGGGGGTAATTAAAATGTTCTGGAATTAGATACTGGTGATGGTTGCAGAGCTTTATGAATATACTGAAAACCACTGACCTGTGTACTTTAAAAGGATGAAGTTATAGTATATGAATTATATCTCAATTTAAAAATTAGTGTATTTAACCAAATCAGCATAATCAAGGGAAAAAAGAATAAGATCATCTCAATAGATTGATGTAGAAAAAGCATTTAATAAAATCAAATACTTATTCATGATAAATACTCTTAATAGACTAAAAATAGAAGGAAACTTCCTTAAACTGGTAAAGATCATCTGCAAAAATCTTACAGAAAACTTCATTGTTAAGTGAAACATTGAAAGCTTTCCCCCGGCAATTAGGAATACCTACCTCCTAATACTACTTCTATTTAGTATTGTACTGCAGATCCTAACCATTGCAATAAGGTAAGAAAAAAAAGTTTGAAAGACTGTAAGGAAAGAAATAAAACTGTCCTTATTCACAGATGATGTGATTGTTTATGTAGAAAATCCTAAAGAATCTATAGTTTATTAGAATTATTAGAAATAAATATAGCAAGGTCACTGGATTCAAGGTATATGTATATGTATAGTATTTCTATATATCTGCGATAAACAAAACAAAAATTTAAAATACCGTTTACAATAGCATCAAAGACGTAAAATACCTGGGAATATATCTAATGAAAGATGTGCAAGAACTTTACAGAGAAAACATGGAGAGAAAATAAAGAAGACCTAAATAAATGGAGAGATTTGCTCTGTTCATGAATTGAAAGACTCAAATGTTAATTCTTTCCAAATTAGTCTATAGAGAGAATACAATCCCAGTCAAAATCAACAGCCGAATTTTTGTGTGTGTGTGAAATTAATGAGCTAATTCTAAAATTTGTATGAAAATGTCAAAGACCAAGAAAAGAGAAGATAGTCTTGAAGGAACGAAGCTGGAAGACTTACACTGCCAGGTATCAAGGCTTCTTATAAAGCTGTTGTCCTGTGTGGTATTGGTTTAGACAAGGAGGCCAGTGGCACAGAACAGAGACACCAGAAGCGACTCACACACATATAGTCACTTGGCTCAGGACAAAGGCGACCCTGTGGTGCAGTAACGAATGGGTGACCTTTTCAATAAAGCTGGATATTCATTTGCAATATAAATCTTGACTCCTATTTTCACTACTTTAAACAAAACCAATTCCGTAAAAATTGCATCATAAAGATGGAAGGGTAAAACAATAAAGCTTCCAGAAAAGAAACAGGAAGCTATCTTTGTTACCTGGAAGTAGGTAAAGATTTCTTAAACAAAATACAAAAAGTACTACCCAGAAAGATAAAGACAGATGCGTTGGATAATATTAAACTCAAAATTTTCTCTTCAGCAAAAGATCCCATGAAGAGTAAAAAGAAAGGCCAGCCACAGGGTAGGAGGTTAGACCTGCAATGTAAGTATCTGACAACAGACTTGCATCCAGAATCTATTTTAAAAACTGCTACAAATCAATTCAAACAAATAATCCAACAGAATAATGGGCAAATGACTTGTACAAAACATCACAAAAGAGGATATCCAAATGGCCAATAAATGGATCAAAAAGTGCTAAACATCAGTAGTCATTCATGAAATGCAAATTCAAACCACAATGCTACACACTCAACAAATGGCTGGATTTAAGAAGACTGACAACGCTGAGTACTGGTGAGGATGTGTGGTAACAGACACGCCCCTGGGCTGCAGCTAATTATACACTGGCACAGCCACCTTGGAAGGTTATTTCACAGTATCCTTTAAACGGACCGTCTGCAAAAGCCACCCAGCAATTCCACCCTTAGGTATATACGCAATAGAAAGATGGACACACATGCTCCAAAACACATGCACACGGCAGCTCCATACGTAGCAACCAAAACTGGAAATGTCACAAGTGTCCATCAACAGAAGGAATTCACCAATTATGATGGATTCAAACAATGGAATATTATGTAGAAACGAGGATTTACAAACTACCTGCAGCAACGTGGATAATGTTGGGCAAAGCAGCCAGATATGTGAGAACGTATTGTAAGATGCCACTTATATAAGGTTAAGAATAAGCAAAACTGAACTCTGCTGTTCAGAAAAGCACTCAGCAGCACGCCTGCGTGGAGATGTGAGCAGTAAGTGTCAACCAAGGCCCTCTGGAAGTTTCGATAATGTTCTCGTCTTTGTTTAGAAGTGTGTTCTCTTTGTGAAGATTCACTGAGCTCTACCTTTCTATTGTGCATTTTTCTGGAATTATGTTGTATTCAATAAAAACAACACAACGCAAAACAAAACAAAAAATGTGTGTGAGCGTGGGCAAGTGTGTTTGAGTGTGGAGGGATGTCTGAGAGCCCGGGCAGGGCATATGGGCTCCACCTCCCCTTCAAGCTCAGGACCTGGGCAGGAAGTACTGCACAGAGGCCCTCCCTCCTGGACTGTCGAGGGCTCCTCCCAGCCTGTGGCAGGGAGATCCTTGAGGACCCCTGCATTTCCTTTAAGAATAGGCTGTGGGACCATGTAGAATTCTCCATGTTGTTTGGAGGAAATTCTGCAGCAAAGGCCGTGCTGGGCCTCTGCTCCTGTCTTCTGGCCAACATCTGTTCTGATTGGGATAATCGCTCTCCCTGCAGGATATCCCTGGTATGGGACTATGTGGCTGCCCACCCATGTCTTTAGCACCCCTCCTTGCAACCTCAAAGGGCCTGAGCACCTGGTCAGTGTGGAGTAGAGGAAAGAGCCCAGGCAGCAGGGAAGTGAGGCCAGTGGAGTCCAGAGCCCAGAAGTGGCTGTGACCAGCTGGTGGGAGTGGAGCCCAAGGCATGAAGTTGATCCCTTGTGGGGAGGTGAATCCAGGGACGTGTGGAGACTGCCTCAAGGCTGTTCCATCATGTTCATGTTCCACAGCCTCACGATAGCATCGCTGGCAGGTCGTTTGTGAACTGAGGAACATAAAATGAATCATGTTTCTGCTAGGACACATGCTTTTATTCCAAGATATTAAAAAGTGGCCCATGTTTGTAACACGGACACAATCCTATACATCTAGAAATGTACTGGAAATAGTCCTGCTGTAACTCTAGTGGAGTTGGCACCCATATTGTGTAGGCAGGTAAAACATAAGTTACTCAATTCTACCTACAAGTAGACAACAGACCCCTAGGCCTGGCCACTCCAGTCTGCACCGTAGGACCCTACACAGAGCCTGACAGTTGGAACACCCATTGGAGGTCCCCTGGTCCCGCCTCTCCCAGGCAGAGGGCTCAGTCCACGGTTCCCAGCCCGGGGAGTCAGGTAAGTGGAGAAAAAACGTCTATTCACATCTCCTGGAGCAACTCCTACGTGAAGGGGAAAAATGGCAGCAGACAATCTTGGAACTTTCCAGAAGCAACACTGCTTTATGGGTCTCTGTGGCTATAATACTGAGGTGGTTACATGCGAATCAAAAGCCTTGTCTGGCACCAAAAGATTAGTATAGCTCTGAGTATCAGGATATTACTGGTTTGCATCCCCACTTAAAAGCCAATAAAGTAGTATTGTTTCCTCTTCACCTGAAACCCCAGAGGGAACAAAAATTCCCCTTTCTGTTAGATCCAAGATTCTCAAGCATTTTGTTTCAAACGTTGGGTTCCTTTTGGGAAGGGAGGAACATAAACACTTTTGGTGTTTGATTTGTGTGTGTGTGTGTGTGTGTGTGTGTGTACACAAAGAAAGGTTGCTTCTTCCCTCTCACCTCCCGGCGTTACAAGTCTTTGCCTCTTCCTCTGAACTTGTAACTTTCTGCATTGTGCCGGGGGCATGCAGTTTCTAGGCTGTCGGTTTTCCAAGGTCATCCTTTGAGATTAGCTGACTGCTGGATGCATCTGTAATAAGTTGGACAAGGGTTTCTTCAGCTGCCTTAGTAGGCTCTTCCCCTCTGATCTGAACCTGCGGAGGAAGTCCCCGTGTATCCTGTAGCCTGTTAGTGACTGTAAATTCCTAACAGAAAATGAAAGCAGGGTTTAATAATTCCTGGTGCCTGTTCCTTGTCTCCTCCCCCACCCCTCGCTGTCCTTTGGTAAATGTGAAAGGACATGACTGTGTCTGGAGGAGTTGGTGGAGAGAGAAACAGTGGCCTGTGGGTTGGGGCTCGGAGAAAGAGGTTATCCTAGGATGAAATACCAACCATATCACATTGATTTTCCCTTTGGGGGGCCCGGATATCACCTCCTTCCATTTCCCTCTCGGCCCTGCCCGTCATCGACAGGGAAGCATTAACAGGGAATAATCAATGGCGCTCTGTCCTGAAAATAAAAGGCTTGTCATGTCTCTCCATTTGGTGGAATGGATGTGGGACCAGGGGTCATGTGGCCAGCTTCCATCTGTCTCCTGACACAGGCACTGACTCAGACAGGCTTTCCATCTAGAGGGGTGCAGGCTGCAGCCAGGTGATTGCAAACTCTCCATGGGCATCAAGAGAAACAGGACTTCAATATCTTTGAACTCTTATGTCAGGAGCCTGGATAACTATCAAACATGGCAGCTTAGGAGTGGCTTTACTGAACTTTAATTTCTGGGTTACGTAATGGATTGATGTTCCCTAATATGATGGATGCTGTGCTTGCAGACAAGACAAGGCTACCTATGTATTCACTGTTTTGTGATAGAATCACAGAAAGGCAGGATTGGCAGTCTTAAATCTGTGGTCCAGGCCTATTCCCCATCTGATGTGTGAATTTGCTGCGATTTTCCTGGTAAACCCAATGGTTGCCTAAACACGCTGCCTCCTAATGTTGCTCATTCACTGTGAGAAAGCTCAACTCTTAGAAAGTATTTTCTTACATTGATCAGAATCTGTTTTCTGGTGCTTGTGGCCATCTCTCGTAGTATCCTCTCCATATGCTCTCACCTCTTTCACTTAGATCCTGTGCCCACTTGGTTCCCAACTCCTGATTCTTTCCCATTCACAATCCTGAGTCCCTTTAGATGCAACCCTTGTATTTGGTTCTTCATCCGAGGCTCTGGCTTGGAAGCATGCCAGTGGCCCTCCCTCCGACTCCTTGGATGCTTTCCCTGCCCCTGCCTCACCCCCCACCCTTCCCCCCAGAGGTGAGCGGGAAGCATCTCCTTCCATTTTCTGTGCTTGTGTCCACTCGGCTGAAGACTCTTAGCTGGCTCTGGAAGACATCCTTTGGGTTTGTTTTCAAATAGCTCTAATCTAAAATCTCCTTGCATTTTTGCTGTATGCTCCAGTTAAAGCCGTATTTTTCCATCCTCTACATGTATGATTTGGTTTTATTTGGACCTGCATGGAGAACAGTACAACTATCGCTGTTACGTTTTATCTTGTTAGCGTGGTTTGTTGCTGCATCTTTTTAAATCAGATTCTGCCGTTGCGAGCATACACTTTCACTCGCCCCTTTGGTTAATCTGCAAATTTGATAAGTATTGCTTTTCTACCATGATCTCGACCTCTGACAAAAATGAGAGGATGGGATCCAGTACAAAGCCTTTGAATAACCTTTACAAGTCTCTCTTTAGATAATATTTATAAGGCAGTCTCACTGGGTATGGTAGTCACTGATCCCCCTAATTAAACTAGTATCTGCTGTATTCTTAATGATGATTATTTATTGAGCTTACTATGTGCCGGACAGTGTTCTACATGCTTTGTGTGTATTGTCTCATTTAATCTGCATAATAACCCAGTGGGATTGGTACTATCATTATTCCCATTTAACAGATGAGGCACAAAGAGGTTAATTAACTGGCCTGAGACCACAGAGCTGTTAAGTGGCAGAGCCAAGATTTGAACCCAAGTATTCTGACTCAGGATCCATACTGTTAACCACTCTGTTATATTTATATCTCATCCACCACAGTGTGAAATTCCTTGTCATGTGCCCATGCATTCTGGATCCTTCAGCAGCTGCATGCTTAATGCAAGCCAATGTGAGAACTGGATAAAGCTACCATGAGCATGGGTGTCCCACTATGGGGACGGCTACCAGCTTGCTCTCCACTGGCCTCATTTGCTGTTGCTGGCTTGGTGGCTCCTCTGTGGGTTGAGGAGGAGTGGATTGATAAGATCCTTTGTCCTTCCTAAGTTGGGAACTAAATGAGAGATAGACCCAGTAATCAGAAAGATGGAGACCCAGATATTGGCTTTATAACTGAGTGGAGGGCAGGGCTTTAGACTTGTCAAGCAGACTTCACTCCCCTTCTGGAAGACAGGCTCCTTGTTACAGGGACAGAGGCCACCCCACTAAGTTACTACAGTGCAGAGAGCAGTGACTCTGTAGGCAGGCAGCTTCAAAAGGGAGCCCAGAAGGCACTGGAGGACACGCTCTGTTCCTTCTCGAAATGCACCAGCGAAGTTTTCCTTCTCCCATCCTACTCATACTAATAGTAAGCATCTTATGGTGCCTTACCATTTATGGGGCACTTTCCCACTCATTCTCTCATTCAATCCTACCTCCACTGTTTCGTGGGACGAGGAGTGTTTTCTTGCTGACGCTCCTGCACGTGTTGACATAGCCCTGGAAACAGTTACCCCAGGGGCCCAAACATGATTCATTCACCTTATTTCCAGCAACAGCTCTGATTTCCTTTTGGGGATCTGTTCTCCTCTACTCTCACTTCATGAGGTTAGATGAAATCTCTCCTCCCCTTCTCCAAGCTCAATGGGTGGGCATACTTCTACTTCTAGAGCTAGGCAGCGGGACTCACTGTGCCAGGCTCCCAATCTTGAGTAGAGTGGTATAAGGACAGCCCCCCGTCCCCAGAGACAACACCAAACCCATGCGTTCCAGCGGAGTGCCCTGACAACACAGTTCTAGCTGCCTGAGTCCTGCCCATCCTCGCCCTGCCTTCCACCTTTCTATCAGTCCTGTGATTCTCCAGTACTTTCTCAGGAAAGCCCACTTTTCCCTTACATACATGGGAGAGTCTATTGCTTATAGCAAATATAACTATAAGGAAAATAAAATGCAGATTTTGATCGTTACCAGGCTCTGAGCCCAGCCTACCCTGACTCAGTTTATAGCCCCATTAACACAGCTTTCTAGATTTCCTGGTTGGTGGTATGCTTCGACCATCCATTAAGGGACAGCCCAGCCTTGTGCCTGATGGGAGGGGATTAGGAAATCCTTTGTTGAAATACAGACCATATCCAAGAGTCTAATAGCCATGGCAAAGATAGAGATGATGTCAATCTGATATTACGTGTGTGTGTGTTTTGTAAATGAATCTGTACAGCATCCCAGTGTTCACCATTTTCTTTTCTAAGTGCTCAGAGGTTATTTAGAATCAGAGACTCTTGCTTGGGGGTCAGTAACAAGCCCCTGTATTTGCAGAATGAACCAGCAGTGGGACCTTGCACAGGTCTGTTTGAACCTCAGCATCCTCATCTGTAAGATGGATGGAATAATTGTCTCCGTCCCACTGATCATACTTCCTAGCCTCTGTCTGGGGCTTTACCATTTAGCATTTATTCTCTCACTTGGTCTAACCATATTTGTTTGTCACAAAGAACAAGAATTTTTGTGAAAACACTTCGTGAAAGGTAATGCATTATATCTAGGCTGCAGTTTGTTATAAAAGCTCCAACCTTCAACTTCTAGAATCTTCTGTTCTCCTGGTTGCCTCCGAGATCCCTGACAATAATTTAGCAATCCTATTTGCAAGGGTTATCAGCATCCCGGAAAGTAATTCATCGAGGTAAGCGACTGTAATTCATTAGAGTCGCTAGCAAACAGGTGCACTTTTTATAATCTCTTCACTCGGGGCTTTAATTCTCTCTTATCAACATTTGTGTTACCCATTTTGTGGTAAAAGATTTCATGTGACAGGAAAGATTGAAGCAAATTAGGGGTGTAGAAGTTCCGCCTTCTTTCTGATAAAAATCTCTGCTGTTCCTAAAAGTAGCCCATGTCATCTTTTTTTTCTACTTGCCCTCAACTTAACTTTAAAAAGCAGAAGCCATTTTTGATGCCCTAGGCTTTTTTTTGCAAATCTCAACTCACGGCTGGCTTCAACCTTCTGACACTCTTTAACCAAACCCGTCGTGTTTATTAGGGTTTTTATTCACATTCTGCCCTGCCGAGATTTTGAAGGACAGAAGTCGATGAGAATAGAGGCGTCATTTGGAAAAATGTTTTGAGCACTGTATCAATTCAAGACCCCTTTGCCTCACTCAAGAACCAAAGCCCCTGAGGTAGGTATTAGGCTGGAAGTGATCCCAAGGGTTTACCAGGCCACAGCCCCTGTTACAGACTTACGCCACCCTGTTGACACGAACTTCCGTAGCACCTCCTGTCGCTGTTCTCAGAGCTTCACGCTACTTGCTGTGTGGGTCCTTGGTTTTGTGTTTCTGCTTTCCACCTTTTGTATTTGTGCTAATCAGGGCTCCTCCTGCAGCTACTTAGAGTTCCTTACATTCCATCTCTCTTTCTTTCTTTTTGTGACATTTTTAGTTATATAGTCACGTTTGAGATTTTGAGAGTTTCTCAGTCATAAACTCCCTTCCTTATGCTATGGAATCATTGTTAATACGGATAAAATTTAGAAAGTAATACATACACATTTCTGATTATCAAGTAAGTTATACATATTGGGATACTGTAGGCCATTTGAAAAGTTTAGAGAAGTAGAAAATTAAAAAAAAAAATTCACGTAATCTTCCTACCCCAAAACAGCTACTCATTGGCATTTTGGTATAGTTTATCTAGATGATATTCTGCGTGTGGTTTGAAATCTACATACCTATAGTAATAATCCTACATATCAAACCTTTTGTGTTGGACATGTTACATAACCTCCCCCATTAATAAAAATTCTTTATAAGTGCTATATTTAATGCCTGCGTAATATTTCCTAAATGAGGCACATAATGCTTCTATTATTAAATCCTGAAGTTGTTCCTAGGAATTATTTTCTTCTATAAATAGCTGCATGTGGGATTAGAGGGGGCACAATCCCCACGACTGCCCTCATTTCTGACACCAACTGCAAAATCACAAGACCCACCCTCATTTGTGACACCAATTGTAAGTTTGGGGATTCCCAAGACCACTTTGAGTTTCACTAATTCACTAGAGACTCACAGAACTTACTTGTAGCTATTATGCTCATGGTTATGGTTTATTACAGCTAAAGGATACCAATGAAAATCAGCCAAGGGAAGAGACACATGGGATAGAGTTCAGCAAAGTTCCAGACGTGGAGCTTCCAGTTGTCCACTTCCCATGGAGTCGTGGACAGTGTTTCTTTCCCAGCAACCATGTGGGACAGCATGCACAGAGTATTGCCAACCAGGGGAGCTCACCTTAGCCTTGGTGTCCAGAGGTTTTACTTGGGCTCCGTAGTTGACTGCCCTTGCAGCTGATCTTTAGTCTCCAGGCCCTCCAGACAGAGAGTGGATACCACATGGCCCAAAGCCCCCATCATAAATCACAGTGTTAGACTGTCCAGTGGCCAAAGCCCCCAAATAAACAAAGACACTCTTATCAGGTGGGACATTTCAAGGGCCTGGGGATCACCTGCCAGTAGCTGAGGGCAAAGGCTGGACTACTCTTGGGTAAGGTGAATTCTCTAGTACACATCTTGTCTTGAATATCTTTGTGTGTAAACTTTGTCCATTTTGAGGGCTGTTTCTTTAGGGTAAATTCCCAGAAGTAGAATTATTGGATCAAAGGATATGAACATTTTCAAGACTCTTGATACATATTATCAAAAGGCTTCTAAAGAGTATAGCAACTTATACTCCTCCCCTCCCCATCTCACCGACAATGCATCACACTATCTGTTTTATCACACCCTGACTTGCAATAAGTATTGTCATTTAAAAAAATTTCTGGCAATTTAATAGACACAAACTGGTATCAGATGGTTTTCACTTGCATTTCTATGATTACTAATAAGGATATATACCCATATGTTTATTTTTAAAGCTTTTATTGCACAGGATTTTGAGCACCCACAAAATTTGACAGAGTAGCTTAATGAATTCCCATTTGCCCATCATCCCAGCCCCACAACCAACAACCCCTGAGAATTTTACCTCATCTGTGGCTCCACCTTCTTCTCTCATGCCCATAGTTTTTTGAAGAAAATTTCCTAGACATATCATTTTATCTTTAATATTTTAGTATGAAATTCTAAAAGCTGACTCTTCATTAAAAGTCCGCAAATACAATGACCGTACTTTAAAAGTTAACGATAATTTCTTAATGTCATCAAATATCCAGTTGATATTCAAATTTCCAATTGTTTCATAATTATTAGAGGTTTTTTTACATTAAAAAAATCAGGATCCAAATGAAGTCCAGATATTGAGATTTGAAGATATATCTTTTAATCTAACATATGTCCTTTAATTTACACATCCCACCCGCTCCCCCTCCCCCCAGTCTCACTGCCTTCCTCTAAGACATGACTTGCTGTTCACTGCTGATACCTAAAGCAGAGTGTGGCTCATAGTAGGTGTGGTGGACAGGTTCTAAGATGGCCCCATGACCTCTGCCTCCTGGTGTCTACATCTTTGTGTAATTTCTTCCTCTTGACTGTGACTTCCTTCTAACCAATAGAATATGGCAGAGGCCATGTGATGTCACGCCGTGACTATGTTAGGTAAGACTCTGTCTTGCTAGCATCCACTCTGTGGGTCTTACTTCCTCCCCTTTCTCTCCATGTCGTAGGGCTTCACAATCCCCCCTGTTCCTCTTAGCGTTCTACCATCTCTCATAGTCCAGCCCGGGTGTTTAAAAACAAACATGGTTAGAATATGCCACTTAACTTGTTTTCATCTTTTATTGTAAAAAGAGGAAGCGAAGACTAGGAGTAAGATCGCAGATGAATAGTGAAAGAATTCCTCACAGCTGTTCAGGGATCTATATTTTTCCTGCAGTGGAGCGAGACGGATTCCCATCACAGCTCAGGGCCTTGTTCCACGGAGCCCCTCCTCTGTCATGCTCCGGGGGGAAGGGGAGGTGGAGAAGTGTCATTATGGATGTCACTGGGCTCAGCAGTGACTGGTCAAGGTTGACGCTGCAGTCCTGACCAGCTGTCTATGGAAGTGTTCCTGAGCGGCACTGTGGCCGGTGGGGTGGGCAGCTCCAAACAACTCCTGCTCTGTGGCCAATGGCCGATTCCTTTCCCATCAGCCTGCCTGAACCTGGAATAAGTTCCTCCAAGGTAGCTACTAGGGAAAAGACCCTTTACTTGTTCCAGATGAGACAGGTAGGAAATAAAAACAATGAGTATTCTCTGGCTTTGGCAATAAGCCTGAACCAGATGGCCCCATGCATCTGTACTTCCCCGCCCTGGAGCCCGGCTCCCCGGGAACTCCAGGCAGACGGGAATCAGGGGGCCTGTAGCTGTAGCTCATGCGTTCTGCCCGAAGTGGGAGATGCTTGGGGTCTGGGGGTGCTGATCAGGTTTGCCAGGGCCAGTCCTGTGTGATGCTGATTTAGCCTTAAAATGAGGAGACCAAAGAAGACAGAAATAGGCCATCTCATAAAACGGAGAGGCGGGACCTCAACTTCCTCCCCTCACTGCCTTTTCCTAAGCCCAGGAAACAACTTGCACAAAGAGCTTTTCTGCCACGAGCTGGTCTTCCCCTCTCTTCACTCTTGCTTCTTCCAAAGCTGGCCCTGACCGCAGTGCCCACCCCACCGCTGCTGGAGTGGGTTGGGGAAGGCCCCGTGGGACTGAGGGTGTCACCCTGCCTCTCCCCCAGGTGTTCAGTTTGATCGGGGCAGGAAGCCCCCCAACACACTTTAAACATATTTTCTTATTGCCAGCCTCGTTCCTAAAAGGATTGGGAATATCTGACAAATGTGAATGGTGTGGCAAGGTAGACAGTAAGGGAGGAGCATGGGGCAGCTGCAATAAAGGCAGGAAAAGAAGAGCCGTGTGAGGCTCTCATAGCGAAGGCTGAGCCATGTTCACTTGCTAATTTGGTTCTGAGTCTCCTGGAAGAAGGAAGCACAATCAACGATTCCCTTCACAGTGTCTGTGAGATAAAAGCAAACTAGTTGTTTTGGCAGAAAGTTCTGAAGTACCAGACGCATCTCTAGTGGCATGTTTGTTCTTTTAAAGATGTCAACAATGCCCTCAATAATGTTGAGTTTACACGGGGCATGAAATTACGCTTAACTTTCTTAAGGCTGCCGTGAAGATCAATGGGGTTGGAATTCTGTGATTGTCTTAAGAAAGAATTGATGTCTTGTGGAATCAAGTTTGAAAATTCGTGCTTTTTTTTTTTTTCTTTCCTCCTCCTCTTCTTCCTCCTCCTCTTCTTCTCCTTATTCTTCTTGAAAGAACACTAGACATTTTCCACTTTCTGGAATCAGGGAACCTGGGCTCTGACGCTGACTCTATAAGCAGTTATCTGTATCACTGCGCTGCGTGTGTCCTGATCTCTCTGTGCGTGTTTCTGCAATTGTGTGTTTGTGCACATACAAGAGTAGATGAAAATATCCAGCCCAGCTACGTTACCGCTTATTAAATCAAATGCACTGAGTTGCGGTTAGGATTTTTCTAAAGCAGTGATTCTCAAACTTGAGCGTATATCGGAATCTCCTAAAGGCTTGTTAGAGCACAGATGACTGGCCCCACCTCCAGAGCCTCTGACTGAGTAGGTTCGGGGAGGGTCTGAGAATCTGTGTTTCTAACAAGTGGTGCCATTGCTGTTTGTCTAGGGATCACGCTTTGAGAACCACCATTCTAAAGAAACTTCTTTTCCTTTCCTTTCCCCTAAACCACCCTAGGTAGAGTAACCAGTTGTGGTCCGTCTGAGAGTTCCCGTCTCAGTTTTTCATCCTGGGCCAGCCAAAGATAACCTTTGTCTTTTGGCTTTCTTCTGAACCCAAACTAGAGATCTGGCCAGGTATGCTTTAGAACAGCTCACACTGGAGTCACAAGGAAGCAAAAATTTAGACTTTGTGAGGGCGCACACTCTGTACCATACTACACTGTACCTTTGCGTTTTTCCACAGTTCTCATTTGGGCAAAACACCATGTGGCGCTGCTCGGATGTTTGAGAACGTTCTGAAAATTAGAGATATAAACATTATCGTTGTATGTGGCAAATATAAGTGTGTCAATACAGGTGGCAGGCTAAAAGATCTAGTTTTCTGGGTAAAGATTCAGGCTCCTTTCCCAACATTGTCATCTGAAACTAAAAGCACTTGTGAGGCAGCATCCATTTTGGCCAGAGTCTGGCCACTGTCGCCAACCAAAGAGGGTTTAGGAAGGACACGGAGAAAGTAGGGAAAGGATTTCTTAGCTGCATGACACCTCCCATTCCTAGGACTGGTTGGCCACCTTTGCGGGTGTATCTTCTGTGGTTCCGCTACTGGTGCCCGTTAAGTCAAGAGCAGGAAATCAGGACCCAGGTGTGGTGGTTTGAAAATATGTCCACAAATTCTTTGATACTCCTCCCTTTAGGGGGTGGAGCTTAATTTCCATCCCTTGAGTGTACTCTAGTTAGTGACTCTATTATAATGAGTAGGATACGGCAGGAGACATATTTTACCTGAAACTTGATAACTTCTGAAGGTAGGTCATAAAAGACATCGCAGCTTCCTGCCGCCTTCCCGACTTCCTGGGACCTCTCAGTCTGGGAGAAGCCAGCTGCCATGAGGTGAGGACTCTCAAGCAGCCCTGTGGAGAGGCCTGTGTGACAAGCAACTGAAGCCTCCTGCCAACTGCCTGTGAGTGGGCCACCTCGGAAGTGGCCCTCCAGCCCCAGTCAAACCTTCAAATGACTGCAACCCTGGAAAACACTTGGGCTGCAAGCTCATAAGAGACCATGAGACCCAGCCACCTGGGTAAGCTGCTCCCAAATTCTTGACTCACAGAAACTGTGAGATAATAAAAGTTTATTGTTTTAAGACACTAAGTCTTGGGATAATTTGTTACACAGTAATAGAAAACTAATACGTTACAATAAGACAAACCTTTATACCACCACTGCTGATTCTGTCACATTCCTTCTAAGAAACTTTCAGTGACTCTTCTTTATCTCATATTTGGTGCTCACTGCTCAGTTAGGTGACAAGACCCTCCTACATCTTCTCCCATACTTTCCCTAAACAGACTCTATTGAACTATTTTCTGGGCCCCAAACACCCCTCAGGCTTTCACAGCCTTTACCACTAGCCTGAAATTAGTCCCCAGCTCTCATGTCCACCTTTAAAAATCCCTGCATCCTCCAGGTCCTATCCCCAAAGTCACCTTCTTCATGGAACTATTTTTGAATCTCGCCACCGGATGTTCCCCTCTTCATCTGAACCACCTGTGCTGTGTGCTCCTGTAGTTTAGTTTGGGTGGTCGTTCCTCATTTTGACTCAGGGGCAAATCCTGATTAGTTGAAGCCATCTATAGTGTTCCAATTCCCTAGGCAGTGATTGGTGTAGGAGTGGTTAAGTGATATCGTTTTGGCCAATGAATTATGAGGAAATATCTGCCTTCTGGGAAAGGCTTTTGTAAACTTTTAGAAAGATATGATGGAAGGAACAGTTCTGCTGAGCATTATCTGTTTGCGTATGATTTCTGGAATTATGCAGCCTCCTTATAAATGCAAGGGGAGCTAGCCCAAGGATGGATGAGCAGAATATGGGAAGAACCAGCGTCCTTTGTATGATTTTGTCAGACCATGAATTAGCCAGTCTTGTTATTGCCCGTACCTCTCCGTAGTATGTGAAAGTCTTTTTTAGATAGTCTAGATTAAGTCAGTTAAGTTGGTTTTGTTGTTACTTGCAGCTGAAAATGTCCTAATTAGCACAAAAACCTGGTGACAGCTTTTAAGACTTATATTAAAATTATCCCTGTTCTCATTTTTTTCTTGTATCCTGTTATAATCTGGAGGGCAGGGATTATATTTTTATCAAAGTAAGACATACATACGAAAAAATACATAAAAAGCCCCTTGGTAACCATAAAGAAAATACCTATAGAAGTTACATAAAAGAAAAAGAGAAAGGAATCAAAGCCTATTAATAAAAAGCAATGTTCTTATTTTAAAAGGAAGACAGCAAGAGAGAAAAAGAGGGACAAAAGGACTATAAGACAAACAGAAAATTGTTTTTAAAATGATCGTAAATCCTTCCTTACCAATAATTACTTTAAATGTAAATAGACTAAACTCCCCAATAAAAAAAATACAGAGTGGCTGAATGGATAAAAAACCAAGATCCAACTGTATACTGTCTACAAAAAGCACATTTCAGATTCAGAGACACACATAGGCTGAAAGTGAAGGGATAGAAAAAGATATTGCATGCAAATGGTAACCCAAAGAAAGCAGAAGTGGCTATACTTATATCAGACAAAGTAGACTTTAAGTCAAGAACTGTCTCTAGAGACAAAGAAGGTCATTATATCATGATAAAAGGATCAATTCAACAGAAAGATAGAACAATTATATATTCACCAACATCAGAGCACCTAAGTGTATACAAAAAATATTGGCAGATCTGAGTGGAGAAATTGACAGCAGTACAATTATAGTAGGAGGCTTCAAGACCCCACTTTCAATAATGGATAGAATATCCAGAAAGAAAGAGAGAGAGAGAGAGAGGGAAAGAGAGAAAGAGAGAGAGAGAGACAGAGAGAGAAAGAGAGGGAGAGAGAGAGAAAGAAAGAAAGAAAGAATCAAAGAGAGAGAGAGAGAGAAAGGAAGAAAGGAAGAGAAAGAAAGAAACAATAGCCTTGAACAACACTGTGGAACAAAGGGACCCAACAGACATATACAGAACTTTTCACCCGACACCAGAAAAATACACATTCTTCTCAAGTGCAGATGGAACATTCTCCAGGAGGGACTACATGTTATGTCATAAAACAAGTTTAAACAAACTTAAGAAGACTGAAATCATACCAAGTATCTTTTCTGACCACAACAGAATGAAACTAGAAATCAATAACAGCAAGAAAATGGGGAAACGCACAAATGCATGGAAACTAAATCATACACTCTTGACCAACCACTGGGTCAAAGAGGAAATCAAAGAGAATTTTAAAAATATCTTGAGACAAATGAAAACAAAAGCACAACTTACCAAAACTTATGGGATGCAGCAAAAGCAGTATTAAAAGGGAAGCTTATGGTGATAAACACCTACATTAAAAAAGAAGAAAGATTTCAAACAAACAAACAAACAACCAAACTTTACACCTCCAGGAACTAGAAAAAGAAGAACAAACTAAACCTGAAGTAAGCAGACGAAAGGAAATAATAAAGATCAGAGCAGAAATAAATCAAATAGAGCATAGAGAAACAATTTTAAAAAGTCAACAAAAGAATTGGTTTTTTGAAAAAAAAAAAACAAAATTGACAAACTCTTAGCTAGACTAAGAAAAAAGAGAGAAGACTCAAGTAAAATAAAGTTAAAAATGGAAGAGGAGAAATACAATAGATGCCTCAGAAATAAAAAGGATCATAACGGACTACTATGAACAATTATATGCCAACAAATTGGATAACCTAGAAGAAATGGATAAATTCCTAGAAAAAGCAACCTACCAAGATTGAATGAAGAGGAAATAGAAAGCCTAAACAGACCAATAACGAGTAAGAAGATTGAAGTAGTAATCAAAAACCTTCCAACAAAGAAAAGCCCAGGACCAGATGGCTTCATGGCTGAATTCTACCAAATAGGCAAAGAAGAATTAGTACCAATCTTTCTTAAACTCTTCCAGAAATAGAAGTAGAGGGAATACTTCCAAACTCATTTTATGAGGCCAGCATCACATTGCTATCAAAGCCAGACAAAAGCACCACAAGAAAAGAAAACTACAGACCAATATCTCTGATGAACATAGATGCAAAAATCCTCAATAAAATATTAGCAAACCGAATTCAACAACACATCAAAAAGATTATACACTATGACCAAGTGGGATTTATCCCTGGGATGCAAGCTTGGTTTAACATATGCAAATCAAACAGTACGACATACCACATTAACAGAATGAGAGAAAAAACACATGGTCATCTCAATAGGTACAGAAAAAGCGTGTGACAAAGTTCAGCATCCATTCATGATTAAAAATCCCAACAAAATAGATATAGAAGGAAATTTCATCAACATAATAAAGGCCATTTATGAAAAGCCCACAGCTAGCATCATAATCAATGGGGAAAAATGGAAAGCTTTTCCTCTAAGATCCATTATAAGGCAAGAATGCCCACTCTTGCCACTTATATTCAACATAATACTAGAGGTAATAGCAAGAGCAATGACAAGTAAAAGAAATAAAAGGCATCTAAATTGGAAAAAAAGACGTGAAATCATCTCTATTTGCAGATGACATGATCCTATATATATATATCCCATTAAAAAGGTTAAAAATAATAAACAAATTCAGTAAAATTGCAGGATAAAAAATCAACATACAAAAAATCTGTTGCTTTTCTTTACACTAACAACGATCTGTCCCCAAAGGAAATCAAGAAAACAATCCTATTTATGACAGCATCAAAAAGAATAAAATACTTAGAAATAAATCTAACCAAGGAGGTGAAAGATCTGTACATTGAAAACTATAAAACCATTGATGAAAGAAATTGAAGACACAAATAAATGGAAAAATATCCTGGGTCATGAACTGGAAGAATTAATGATGTTAAAATGTCCGTACCACCCAAAGTGAAATGCAGATTCAGTGCAATCCCTATCAAAATTCCAACGGCATTTTTCAAAGAAACAGAAAAAACAATTCTAATCCTCTTATGGAACCTCAGGAGAACCCGAATAGCCAAAGCAATCTTGAGAAGAACTAAGTTGGAGGCATCACACTTCCTGATTTCAAATTATGTTACAAAGCTATAGTAATCAAAACAGTATAGTACTGGCATAAAATCAGACACAGAGACCAATGGAACAGAATAGAAATCCCATTAATAAACCCAAGCATGTACAGTCAACTCGTTTTTGACAAGGGCACCAAAAATACACAATGGGGGAAAGATAGTCTCTTCAATAAATGTTGCTGGAAAAACTGGATATTCACATGCAAAAGAATGAAATCGGATGCTTATCTTACACCACACGCAAAAATCAACTCAAAATGGATTAAAGACTTAAACATAAGACCTGAAACTGTAAAACTCGTAGAAGAAAACAGGAAAAAGCCCCTAATGTTGGCCTTGGTGATGATCTTTTTGGATATGACACCAACATCTTGGGCAACAAAAGCAAAAGTAAACAAATGGGACTATATCAAACTAAAAAGTGTCTGCACAGCAAAGGAAACAATTAACAAATGAAAAGCCAACCTATAGATTAAAAGAAACTATTTGCAAACCATATACCTAATAAGAGGTTAATATCCAAAATATGTAAGAAACTCATACAACTCAGTAGCAAACATACAAACAACCTGATTAAAAAATGGGCATAGGCGTCGGCCTGGTGACGCAGCAGTTAAGTGCACAGGTTCTACTTTGGTAGCCAGGGGTTCACCGGTTTGGATCCCGGGTGCGGACATGGCACCACTTGGCAAGCCATGCTGTGGTAGGCGTCCCAGATATAAAGTAGAGGAAGATAGGCACGGATGTTAGCTCAGGGCCAGTCTTCCTGAGCAAAAAGAGGAGGATTGGCAGCAGTTAGCTCAGGGCTAATCTTCCTCAAAAAAAAAAAGGGCGTAGGAACTTCATTTTTCCAAAGAAGACATACAAAGGGCCAACAGGTATATGAAAAGGAGCTCAGCATCACTAATCATTAGGGAAATGCAAATCAAAACTACAACAAGGTATCACCTCACACTTGTTAGGATGGCTACCATCAAAAAGATAAAAGATAAGTCTTGGTGAGGATGTAGAGAAAAAGGAATCCTTGTACATTGTTGGTGGGTATATAAATTGGTACAGCCATTATGGAAAACATTATCGAGGTTCCTCAGAAAGTTAAAAGTAGAACTATCATATAATCTAGCAATCTCTTCTCTGGATATATACTGAAAGGAAATGAAATCAGTACCTTGGAGAGAAATCTACGTTCCTATGTTCATTGCAGTATTATTCACAGTAGCCAAGAGATGGAAACCACCTAAGTGTCCAACAGATGAGTGGATAAAGAAATTGTGAGATACATATATATGTGTGTGTGTATATATATATATATGTATGTATACACACACACACAATGGAATATTATTCAGCCTTAAAAAAATATGGAGATTTTGTTATTTGTGACAACATGGATGAACCTGGAGGACATTGTGCTAAGTGAAATAAGCCAGACACAGAAAGATACTGCATGATCAGGGGCCGGCCCGGTGGCGCAGCGGTGAAGTTCGCACATTCCGCTTTTCAGCGGTCCAGGGTTCGCTGGTTCAGGTCCCGGGTGCGGACATGGCACCACTTGGCAAAGGCCATGTTGTGGTAGGTGTCCCACGTGTAACAGTAGAGGAAGATGGGCATGGATGTTACCTCAGGGCCAGTCTTCCTCAGCAAAGGGAAGAGGATTGGCAGTAGTTAGCTCAGGGCTAATCTTCCTCAAAAAAAAAAAAAATCAATTGTAAAAAAAAAAAAGTACTGCATGATCTCACTTATATGTGGAATCTAAAAAAGTCAAATACATAGAAGCAGAGAGTAGAACCATGGTTACCAGGGATGGGGAGGTGGAGGAAATGGGAAGATGTTGGTCAAAGGGTACAAAATTGCAGTTATGAGTAAGTTTAGAGATCTAATGTACAGCATGATGTTTGTAGTTAATAATACTGTATTGTATACTGGAAATTTGCTAAAAAAGTAGATCTCAGGTGTTTTCACCGTACACAAAAAAATGGTAACTATGTGAGGAGATGATATTAGCTTGACTGTAGTAATCATTTCACTATGTATGTGTATATCAAATCACCATGTTGTACATCTCAAATATATACAATTTTTATTTTTAAAAAGTAAATAAAGTTAAAAAATAAAAATATAGAAAGTCCAAGTTTTAGCTTGATGCATGTTCACAAAGTAACACATCTGTATAACCAGCACTCAGGCTAATAAACAGGGCTTTAGCAAGCACCCCAGAAGCCATTCAATCATTAGCCCCTCCCAAGGGTAGCCGCCAGCCTTACTTCTGATAATATGGATCAGTTCTCCTCTTTTCATGCAAATGGAAGTATACAGCACTACTCTTTTGGTCTGGCTTTTTTTGCTTATTATTACGTCTGTGAGATTCATCCAATTTGTTATATGTATCAGTAGTTTGTTCATGTTCCTTGTGACATAATCTATCCCATTGTGTAAAATACCATATTATGTATTCATTCTACTGTTGCTGGACATCTGGGTTGTTTCCAGGTTGTGGCTATGACGAAGAGTGTTGCTATGAACATTCTTGTAACGTTCCTTTGGTTAATCTATGTACACATACCCAGGGCTGGATTGATGGGTCAGAGAGCGGGTGTGTGTTCAGTTTGATACATATATATATATATATTGCCAAATGGTTTTTCAGGTGTTGTCTTTTTTTCATCTTCGTATCCCCACTCACATGCTCACATTCCTCACCCTCCTGTCTCTCTCCCTTCAAAGAACCTGCTTTGCACATAATGGGTACTTAATAAATAATCAGTGTATAATTATATGTATATATACATACACGTATACACATATGCATGTGTGTACATATGTATCTCCAAGTTGTATATAATAGAATTAAATATAAAACAACCCTGGCAAGTCAACAGTAAACATGCTATGCAGGGATCACAAAGGGTGTGAGGTCAGCGGGGGGTAGCTGGGACCCCCATTCTCATCTGAAATTTGGGTCAGCAGTGGATTCATGCATAGGTATATTTCAGTTGTCCTTGGACTGAATTCTGGAAGCTGCTGCAACTTACTTCTTTCTCATGGTAGTTGACGAATGGAAGCAAGCCTGTGTAATTAAGGGATACTGATGAAGAAAGGGGTTATCTTTTTTCCGTGGTGCTGGAATGGGAGATGAATGAGCCATGTTAGGATGCTTGAAAAAGAGCAAGATTTTTGGTGTGAGAACAGTCTAGTAAAACGCTGCCAGGCCAAGGCCCTTAGATGCGGTATTGATTTTCTTAGAATCATTTTAGTTTTCAACAAACTACCTTTTCCTAAATGCTTTTTCTCTTTCAACCTTTAGAAAGGACTTGATTTGCAAAGTGATATTAACACAACTCTTCTGTGAACCGTCTCCTAAAACTAGGAACAACTTTCGGAATTTCTATAAATGGAAATATTACAATATTGGGGGATTTTATTTTTTTTAGCACAGGACTCTAAAATATGTACTAAAATTTGCTTCAGTCTTGGTCTCATGAGAAAATTTAATGTCACTAAGAAATATGTAATTTCCCACAGAGGTTAAATCTTCGTATTAAACTGTTAATATCCAGGAACACCGTGTGCTCATGGAAAGAGCCAGAATCTATGACTTTGGCTAAATACCTACCCGTTCCCAGTTTTTAATGGAAAAAAGAACTCAGTGACTGCAATGCAGGGTCTCTGTACAACAAAATTGTGTATGTGGAAGGGAGAGGATGTTCCTCAATGTATCTTTCGTCATAAGGTGATGGGTGATTCACGTTTAAATGGCAAAAATACACGTCTTTAATCAAGTAATTGGAAAGACTACAGACTCCAAGTAGATTTGCACAAATGTGTCAGAAAATGCTACAGGATTCATAACATACTAAGTTAATATTTTTGAAGTCAAGCCAACAGTAGTTAATAATTTAAAGGAAAGAATGAGGAGTATTGAAAACCCGGACTGACTCAAGCCAACATTGATGACTAAGAGCACACGGATAATAAATCATCCTTTTCCAAAGCTGTGGGAACCCTGACTCTGTGCAAGCACATTCAGGAGTTGCTCTGCAGCGTGGCCAAGGACTGCACAGATGGCTTAGCAGAGCCAGGACTAGTCCCCTGCGAACCTTGGGGATATGCCAGTGTAAGCTTACGGACATGAAATGTCAGTCATCTGTAATAACCTTCTGAGGTTACTAGTAAGAACTCCTCAGTCATATGGGGTAAAAACCTTTTTGCACTTGCTCATCATTTGCCCTGAAGAACCAAGAAAGGACTCATGCTAGTTCTTGGCCCAACAGGGGACCCCGCACAGCCCAACAGTGGGTCTTAGACCTGCTGAGAATCAGAATCCTCCACTGCTAGAGTGAATAGGAATGAAGGTCCTAACCCTTTTTGTGTAGATGTTGCAATCTCCCTGCAGGACTTGGGTGATATGGCATGCTTTAAAAGGCACGCCCTCAAGGAGCAGCCCTGTGCAGCACCGGCCATGGCTGGGCAGAACCCGGAGGATTAGCAGTCAAGTGAGTTTGGTTGAGACCTGGTTGTAAGACTAGCAGTTACCATGTATGTTATGGTGAGGGGTGAGTGTGGATGTTGGAGGTGGCCTCAGTTGGGAGAGGCCAGGTCAGCACATTGTCTGATTATTTCTAATCTTCTCTTTTACTACAGAAAGATTTTTCTATTGTCTCTTATGGCTTATATATGCACTTAGTTGTCAGATAATTTCTTTAGAAAGTAATCAGTAAGCCAGGAATTTATTTATAGCTAAAGTAAGTTTCTGTGTATGGTGCTTGGTTCCAAATACATATTTCAAAGCTCCACATGCTATACAGAACCGTACAGAGATCAGAAAACACAAAGATCAGATCTTGTCATTTGTGAACTTGGTGAATTATACCCTTTGGATCACCACTTGAAGGTTTTTGTCCTCCAAGTCTTATGTATTTCTCGAAATAAAGATGTCCAGATACCCAGGTGTCCAGTTGCTCTCCGTTTTAGCTACCTAATTTACTTTGTATTAATCTCCACTTTGCCTTTCTTAGTCCTCAATAGCTATGCATTACTCTCAACAGATTCCCAGTTGATTATTTTTTAAACAAGCGTGCTTGTGAAGGTTGCTTATAAAGATGGTTGCACATCCTGAGCTCCTGCAGGACATCAATAGACAGAATTAGACACGAGCCTTCCCCTCTGTGCTCGCCATGAAAATATTAAATAGGATAGAGGCAGGAGGAAGGCACAAGAACACACATTTTTGTAGTTGGGTTTTTCCACCGGAACCTGCAGATTAGTCTTCATTTTGTGGAATATTTTTACAAATGTGTTTATTGACTGAGCTTTAGAAAGGCAGCTGTACCTGTGGTTTATCCTATGTTAGCTACCAGTAGGTGTAGGATTTCCTGCCTAATGTGTTAACTAAGTGTCATGAACTTGTGACACCTAGTAAGCAATAGAAGGCCACCGGAACCTGAGGAAATGCCTAGTGCATGGACAGCTCTGTGATTGACTTGTTGACATATCTAGTTTGGTCTTGGAACAAAAATAGACAAATTTAGAAAGTCTGCTTTATTTCTATGGTTTATATATCTTTATTCTTTACTCTAAACTACTAAAGAATGTTCTACTAAACTCCAGTTTTTAGCATTTCAACCTGTTGTAACAGCATTAGAAATTGCCAACTTTCTCACAATTATTCTTTCTACCTCTATGAATGGAACTTTTAAACAGAGCCACTTTCTATACTGGCAGGGGAAATATGAACTTTGCTGTAATTACTACTCTAATGTCTTCTACCCTCCCAAGTGTTTGGGGTCGCCCAAATCTTGATTGGAAGACACACAGATACACTTGGCGAGGTGTGAGAGTCTATTGGGAATGACAGGTGGGAATGAGAATGTTTGGAGTTGGAGAAAGAAGGCAGAGAATTGAGTGGAGGATGCAGCTGTCTTAATGATGGAGTCAAGTCCTTGGAAAACTGGAGAAAGATTGTAGCTCAGAGAACCAGCACTGATGTACTGACACACCTTGAGGCAGAGAGGATTCTGGAACTGAGAGCCCGTGGTGAAAGCCTTCCCCTTGCTGAGCCTGTGCTCGGTTCACATACCCAATGGCAAGGGTGCCTCTGCAGTCGAGGGGAAGGAGAGATCGTTGATCAAGCAGTCGGAGCCGCTGTCTCCTCCCCCCAAAGGACCTTGCTGTGAAGGAAGACGGCCCACTTGATGTGTTCTTGGAGCTCACTGCTCAGTGTTGGTTGCAGTTGGAGGAAGGGAAAGAAGCAGAGGGAGCATCACCATTTCTATATTCACTCCAAATGCCCTAATACCATCTCTATTCCCGTCATCCAAGTGACTCCTTTCTTTGTAAAGTGTAGATTTTTCATGGAAGGTCTTTATCTGTGTGCTTCTTTCAGATAGAGCTTTCTACTTGTTCCCAACCACACTTTAGTGGCAGAGAATCCAAGAAAGATGATGAATTAATTAGTGTTATTGACTTCCTAAAAGGGTGAGCAGTTCATCTCAGAGAATCCAGTAATTTTCTAAAGTGAGAGGAAAGGGTTTGTGCATATATAATGAACTTTCAAATGTATAGAATGTAACACACACTGGGACCATTCTTAAAAGATTAAACAGATTCTCATTTAGTTTCGTCAATCAAGCCTGGAAAATGGCCGATGAGACTGGTCAGTTAGGCAAGGACTAGTGCCAGTTCCAGAGGCAGTGTTACGGTAGGTTTCTAACATATATGAGACAAACACACTCAAAATCCAACACCACACACCATTTTAGCTAAGAGATTGAACTCTTTCTCTTCTTCTCCCTCCAACCTCCCTCCCCAGGCAATGTCTCCCTGCTCTTTAATTCAAGGCACTAACAATAACATTAACACATTTGGGCCTTATTTCCTCTCTCTTTTTCTATCCATTCTTAAATGGATGTTCTGGGGAGTAAGGAAACAGTCAAAAGCAAAATATTGTGGGTGATTTTCAGAGAGGATGAGATCCTTGGAAATCTAGAAACAGAGTAAGAGTGTCTTTCATGTTGGGATTAGTTATATGTACTTAGGAAATATGGGGCTAACCCCTTACCTCTCTGCCTCTCCTCTCCACCTCCCCTCACCCCCCACCCCAGCCCAATTCCTCTCCCTAACCCAACCCCATCCCTAGACTTATTCACTGTTGGTCATCTTAAAGTGGAAATTATTCATGGGGAGGAGAGAGCCCACCTGCACCCATAACTAGTTTTGACCTTGTTTGCTTATGGTGTACGTATCAGCGTGTGTGCGCCCGCACGTGCATTATTTCTTTATTCTCTTTGCATGTACCTCTAATTGATCTTGAAAAGAAGGGACAGTTAAAGAAGACGTTAAGGTGAAATGAAGCCATAACTGCAGCTGGAGACTTTTATTAAGTGTGGCAAAGTTCCCTGGGCTGCGCTGAAATTGTTTATTGATTTTGGTATGGCTGGGTGCTCGGGAGTAATCGCCCAGAATGCCGCTAGAGAGAGCGGCTTGTTAGCTCGCGCTCAGCATCTCCTCAGCACAGCGCTCACTCTGGAGCTCGCCTCTTTAACCTGTAAATAAATACCCCCGGTTAACTCCTGCGGTGCCTCTGCCTGCGACCAGAGCTGCTCCGACCTGGGTGTGCACACCCCAGCAGCATTGAGAGTCTACTGGCGGTTCATTCCTTCCTTTGGAAATGTTGTCTCAAAAGGGAGAGACAACAGGGTTAGGTTTGGATATTAAAGATGCATATCATTTTCCACCTTTAGTGTGTATTTGGTTTGTTTTTTCTCGTTTCCCTTTTACTATTCAGGGGTAGTTTCATTGTCCCATCCTTATGTCTTCCCTTGTGTGTTGATCAGTTTCATGGACTTTGCCCATGCCTGGGCCTTCCTGGTTTTCCCATCGCTATAACTAAACTTTCTCCGGGGTCTCACTAGGGCAGGGGTGCCGGCGCTGCTCTCTGGCAAGCAATCCTGTGTAGGGCAGCTGTATGGCAAGAGCAGGATGTACACAAGGTCGTGTGGTCCATGCCCTCAAGCTAGTGAGGAGATGGGACGAGAAGCCTGGTTCCAGGATCACCTGAGAGAGGGATAAAATTGTGGGAAGAGAGCCAGGATGTCTGGGACAGCTGAAAGAGGGCTGGCTTAACCTGGGGGCATCCCTACTCCAAAGATACATAAGGTTAGTGTCTCTTGGGGTCCCGGGTTAACTCTGAATAGAGTCACACTCCTGCAGGTAGTTTGCTTCAGAATTCGGATTGGCGGCCATGAGGAGTTGCCATCATTTGCATTGATAGATTTTATTCCACGTTATCCAATGAAATACCCCCATGGTTGTTCTTTCCTTGCCTTTAAGATCCTTCTGCAATTCCCAGGCACTATTTTTTTTCAAGGTCCATGACCATGCTACTCGCAGCATTGTACAGATGGCTCCAAAATAAGAGGGCCACAGAGCACCTGGGACCAGGGGCTTCCACTGGAGTCCTTTGGAACTCGTGGCTATTCAAACATCACATTCTGTGACTTGTTCCTTCTCTAGTTATCCCTATACAATCTCGCTCAAGATGCTGATAGAATGTCGTGTCCTTTGTGAATCCTGTATTTGCCTTTTCCCCCTACTTAGTAATTATTTTTTCCTGAAATCATGTAGTAGCATATTTTCTCATTCCATTCTGACCACAATGAGTGTTTTTTCCTCTGGATTATCGGTTATCTGTTCCTATCGGTTATTTGAGAGAATCAAAGATTCTTTGGAAAGCTTTGCATTCTGAATATTTCTACAGTTTCCCACTTCCCTCATCCTGAATATTGTGTCAGCTGTGCCCAGTGCCCAGTGTCTGAGGGAATGACTCTACTACCAGGGAAGGAGTGAAGATGAAAGATAAACACATAGAAGACTTGGCTTCCATCCCTAAATCTCTATTGATGATGCCTTGTCACTGCTATTTCATGACTCTACTTAGCCTCCTGGAAGAGAGGATTCATATTTGTCCCCCATCCAACTGGGCAGTGTTGGTCAAGACTAAGGAGGAATTTGGGGCTATCAAGATGAAATGGACCATAAGTTAACTCAATGACAAATGCCATTACCCTGAAATTCAGTATAATCAGAAGATTTCTAAACCTAAGATGATATCCTCCTTAACCTCAAAAGCTACTCAACTGCATGACATTCTGGTGAAACAGTGGGGTTTGAACAGTCCTTGGGCCAAATTTGACTTGTCAAATGTAGATGTGATTTGTATAGATATTTGACTTATATAGATAAGAGTGAACATACTATCTTCTCCTTTGGAAGGAGAGTAGCACATGTCTAGGGAAAAATTTTTTGCATCAAGCAGACTCATATTCAGATCGCAGCACCATCCTTAAACCTGATCCTGAGCAGGTTATTTATCCCTTAGGAGTTAAAGTTTCCTTATGTAAAATGGAGATATGACAATTAACTGACATCTTATAGGCTTTTTCTGCAATAGGCCAGTTAGTAAATATTGAAGGCTTTGCAGGCCATCCTGTCTCTGAGGCCACTACTCAACTCTGCCATTGTCACAAAGCAGCCGTAGGCAATAGGTAAATGAATGGGCGTGACTGTGTTCCAATAAAACTTTATTTACAAACACAGCCAGAGGTTGAATTTGGTCATAGTTTGCTGACGCCTGCTGTAGACAAAGTGTTTGACAGATGCTCTGGTATTCATAAATATGAAATGCCTTCCTCTTCATTGATCATAGAATAGGTGGCTAACACTTAGACTATATTCAGCAAACTGGTTTGGCTAGTATGAAAAACTAACTTTTAAAAATCTTCTAAAAGCTTGTACTTAGTGTTGATCCTAAGTTGTAATCCATTCTATCTTCCTAGTTAATTGTTTCTTTTCTCCCTAAACTTGTCTGTCACCAACCTCCTTCTGACACTCCATCCCCACAGTCTCCAGTTTGGCATTGGGCTACCTCAGTCTTCCATTGCTTTCCCGCCCACACCTTTTAGAGAATTCAGAATTCCTGTTAGAATTCCTCAGTCTGTTGCCTCCATTGGAAAGAGTTATTTTTGACCTACTCTGACCCCGTCTTGAACAACAATAAAATGGGGATTGGGAGAAACGTGACACAAATCAATAGGTTATCCCAACAGACGTGATCTTTGAAGCTGTTTTTTCTCGGACACTTGCAGCAGTAACAAAGATAAATAGTGACTCCCTCCCATTGCCCTCTGAGCAGTAGGTGGCTCAGCGGATCACGATGTGACCTCTAGCCTGGGTGAGCAGCAGGTTTGAGCAGGATGAGGAACAGGGAGGAACAAAGATTCCGGCCACAGGAGAGAAAAGGAGACAGCTAAAGGACAACGGGGACCTCAGTTTCTAGTCACAGTTGTTGGTGCACATGGGTTTCCTGTTTGCTCACTCACTCACACACTTTCTCATGTGTTCTCATCCGCTTATTCTACAGTCATTCAATAAACATTTATTGAGCACCTACTGTGTACAGGGCACTGACATGATAACTCAGGTGTTAGTAGTATCTCTGGGTTCCTTTGCCTGATTCTGAGCAAAGCGAGGTTGAGAATTGATTGCTATGGCTGATTCCAGGACCCTGGCGGGGAGGTGAGGGGAAAGTAACCCAATGCCTCCGTCTTCCACCTTCCTGGCTACACTAGCTGGCTGGGACGTGGTCAAGAGCAGACAGGATAGATGCAGGAAACCCTCCTGCCTCTTATGTGGGTTATGTGTCCCTCCCTGAGCTCTGTGGTACTGGTAGTGGTGGAACCAGTGGAGGTGGTACTCATAGTGATGAGAATAATAGCTAACAAAAATATTGTTCAATTACTGTTCTCAAGGTATATCCTAGAGGTATTGTCTCTATTTACTCAACGAATCCGCACAACAACTCCATGAGGCAGGTGTGGTTATCATTCTCACTGTATACAAGAGGAAGAGGCCGAGAGGGTTTAAGTCAGTAGTCATCACGTGACGAGGCTATGGCAGAGCTGGGAGGGGAAGCCAGGCTGTCTGGCACGTCACGGCATTTATATCGCTGTGTCAGAAGCCCCCGTTTACATTTCTGCTTCCCCAACTTGACTGTGTTTGTTGGTGGTATGAATGTTAACTTTTAAAAATCTATATATTTTACATTGTAAAATATAGCACGTATACAGAAAAGTGCACAAAACATAAAGTGTAAAGTGCAATAAATTATTGTCAAGCAAACATCTGTGTATTCACTCTCCAGACATTGCCAATATGCCAGAAAATTCCCCCAGTCCCCCTCTCAACCTTACCCCACCTCTTCCCCCCAAGCAACAATTCCCCAGACATTGAGCACTACAGTTATTTTGTCTATTTCTGAACTAGACCTACATGGGATCATAATGTAAGTTTTCTTTTGTGTCTGTCCTCTTTTGCTCAACTTGATGCTGTTACATGAGCTGTAGTTCATTTATTTCCATTTTGGCGTAGTACTCCATTGTAGGATCACACTACAGTTTATTTATCTAGTCTATTGGTGATGGGCATTTGGGTAGTTTCTAGCTTTTGGATATTAGGAAAAGTCTTACTGTAAACATTTTTGCCCGTGTCCCCTGGAGTTCCTGTGCACATATTTCTCTTGGATGTAGATCCGAAAGTGGACTTTCTACGTTGCTATGTATCCTTGTGTTCACTTTGGTTTTACGAATTTCCCTCCCCCAGCAGCGTAGGAGGGTCCCCATTGATTCAGTGTCACTAACACTAGGGATGGCAGGTTTTTAGGCAGATAGTGATAACTCATTCTGACTTTCATTTGCATCTCCCTGATTTGTCATGAGGGTGACATTTCCCTATGTTTATTGGTTCTTTGGAATCCTCTTTTTGAATTGCCTATTCAAGTCTCTTGCCCATTTTTTCTTTGTCGTGTTTGGTTTAAAAAAAACAACTGATTTGTGGGAGTTCTGTATTCTGAGTACAAGTCCTGTGCTAGTTACATATTTGGCAAATAATCTTCTCTTACTCTGTTGCTTGCTTTTCACTCTCTTGATGGTGTCTTTTGATGGACTGAAGTTCTTAATTTTAATGAAGTTAAATGTATCGGTCTCTTTCTTTATGGGTAGTGCTTTTTCTCTTATTTATTTTCCTCCAGAAGCTTTATTATTCTATTTTCTTTACAGATCTATAGTCCACTTGGAATTGATTTTTGTATATGGTGTGAAGTAGGGGTCATCCTTCTTTCTTTTTATTTTCCTTGTTGATATTTAATTGACCCAGCACCATTTGTTCAAGAGACCATCCTTTCCCCACCTCTCTGCAGCGTCACTTTTATTGTAAATCAAGTGACCCTATATGTGTGGGTGTGTTTTTGGACTCTGTTTTGTTCTGTTGGTCCATTTGTCTATCCTTGTGTCAATACCATACTACCTTACTATAGCTTTATAATAAGCCTTATATTATAAGAGGGGCTCCCAGCTAGATCTTGCCTGAATGCTATCTTTGTCTCCCAGTGCCTATCCAGTGCTTGGCACATAATAGATGCTCAGTAAATATTTGTTGGATGAAGGGGCCTCTGATGCTGGTGTCTGTGGAGTTGCCGTTGTGGAAGCTGTGGGAGGAGGATGGCTTCACTCTTCTCCCAAGATGGGGCTGGATTTGGAGGGTGCTCTGGACCGATGGATGTTTTGTTGGGGTAGCAAGACCTCAGTGTCTACTTGAGGCATATTCACAAAGGCCATGGGGGTTATTGGAGCTGGGAAGCTCTGACAGAGGTTGGCATTAGGGGGTGTGGCAGAAATGGCGGAGTGGGTTAGCTGACTGCCGTTGGCAGTGACAGTGGCATCCCGCTGTGCCCTTTGGGGGAGGCAGAGGCCTATGTCAAGTGCAGGGAGCATTAGCAAACTGAAGCTTTCACCAAATATAACCCCAAAGGCATCCATCAGCCTCCCTACCCACCATGGAGGCTGCTCCTTTGCCTGGAACTGGATCTTGTCTCAAGCAAACTGGTGGGTTACTCCCCTCTCTCTCCATCTCTCAGTGGGATTCCAGCAGGGATCCAGATTTCAGAGATGGCTTGCCTGACTCTGGTCTCTCCCTCTCCCTGTAGGCAGCTGAGCTTCCTCAAACACCACCTTCAAGCTGTCACCCCTCTACCACAAGACCAACAACAGACTCTTGTCATTTACAATGTACATTCAAATTCCTCAGTTTGGACTTTAAGACCCCCCGTAATCTAACCCCTAAATACCCAGTCTTCCTTTTCTCTCTCAACTACTCTCTGGTTAGTTTGGTTAATAATCTTATCTCCCATATATAAAATGCTTATTCTTGGCTGAATTGTTCCTTCCACTTAAATGCCTTTATCTTCTCCTCTACCCTATTCTTCAAAGCCCAAGCCAGGTCTCATCTTTTTTTCCCTCGAGCCCTTTCTGACTACTTTAGCAAGTAGTTCTATTTTCTCCCATCTCTGAAACTCTTGGTGTGTTCATATCCAGTATTGAAAAGCTGCTATTTATGGTTCTCCCCATAAATTGCAAAAAAGGAAAGCTGTACTAGTCAAGATTCTTTTGGACTCTATTAGTTTGCTAGGGCTACTGTATTAATCAGGGTTCTCCAGAGAAACAGAACCAATAGGATAGATAGATGGATGGATGGATGGATGGATAGATAGATAGATAGATAGATAGATAGATAGATGGATAGATAGATGGATGAGAGGAGGTTTGTTATAGAAATTGGCTCACGCTGTCATGGAGACTGAGAAGCCCCACAATCTGCCATCTGCAAGCTGGAGCCCCAGGAAAGCCAGTGGTGTAACTCAGTCTAAGTCCAGAGGCCTGAGAACCAGGGGAGCTGAGAGGGTAACTCCCAGGTCTACGTCAAAGTCCTGGAGTCTGAAGGCCCGAGAACCGGGAGCTCTGATGTCTGATGGCAGGAAATGATGGACATCTTAGCTCAAGAAGAAAGAGAATTCTCCTTCCTTTGCCTTTTTATTTGGTTCAGGCTCCCAGAGGATTGGACGATGCTGCCCACATTGGTGAGGCCGAATCTCTTTACTCCGTCTACTGAATCAGATAGTCATCTCTGCCAGAAACACCCTCCCAGACACACCCAGACATCATGTCCTACCAGCTCTCTGGGCATCTGTTAGGCCAGTCAAGTTGACACGAAATTAACCATCACAGCTGCCATAACAAAATAGCGCAGATTGGTGACCTAAACAACAGACCTTTATTTTCGTACAGTTCTGGAGGCCAGAAACCTAAGATGAGGCTATCAGCAGGTTTGGTTCTTCTGAGGCCTCTCTCCTGGGCTTGCGCGCGACCCTGGTGTCTCTCCGTGTGTCCAGTTTCCTCTTCTTACAATGACACAGGTCAGATTGGATGAGGGTCCACCCTAGCAGCTGCATTTCAACTTTACAACCTCTTCAAAGTCCTTGTCTCCAATCTCATCACATTCTGAGTACTGGGAGTTAGGCCTTCGACATCTGGATTTGGTCGGGGCACATTTCAGCCCATAATAGTAGCCAACTTGCAGTGGATAAAGCCAAAGAGAGAATTTGTCACCTCCAGTGTCTGAAAAGTTGAGGGTGATCGAATTGTGACAGCTGGATCCAGGCACCCGACGTTGTCTAGAGCCTTGTGCTCTCCCTCTCTCATCTCTGTTTTTCCTGTGTTGAAATCATTCTCAAGCAGACGTCTCTTCCATTGTGGCACAATGGCGGCCCTTGCTCTCAGCTTGTGTTCTGCTGACTTGGTGACTCTGGAAAAAAGAAAGTTTCTATCCCGATGGTACCAGGAAAAGACCTGGGGCCAATTCTCACTGGCCCAGACTCAGTCACGTGCCCATCATTGAATCAATCACTGAGATTCTAATTAGCCTGACCTTGACCTATACCCCACCTTCACCCCAGACAAAAGATAGAGTCAACCCAAGCAAACAGTATAGACTGAGAGTGGGGACAGTGGTTCCCTGTAGAAGAAGCAAGGCATTGTTATGGAAGAAGGGGGACAGGATGCAGAGCAAGGAAAACAAGAAATATCTATTCCAGCTACTTTCCTAGTCATCTTATTCTGAGTCACAAATTAACCCCAAGAAGTAAGTTTTGTTATTCTCATTTTCACAATAAAGAACTGGAGGCCCAGGGAGGGTAAGTAAAGTCAAGTAGCTAGTAAATCGAGAGCTAGATTTCAGTACTGGTCTATCTGACTCCAAAAGCCGCACCCTTCCCTCCACTGTACTGTCTCCCTCAGCTTCTTCTGGGCAGGGCTTTAGCTTCCAGTTGCCTCAGCAACCGGCCCAGCTGTGAGAAATCATGGGCGCTCCATGGATGCTGGAAGGCAGAGGTTGATCCTCGTTGGTTGCGTGCTGGACATGCCATACGGTGCGATAAGCCTAGAGGCTGGGCTCAGGGCAGGTGAGGGTCAGGACTGGGAACAGAGGGTGTGTCAACAAGGCATTCTGGGATGAGACAGTGAGGGGAATGGGGAGGAGGCAGCTGGGAAGGACGTCCAGATGGCAGGTCAGTAGATGAAGCAGGCAGTTTCCTCCCCTGGGTTTTGCCTGGGCACATGTGCCTCTCCTGGGAGATTCTCCTGCCGTCTCCCATTTCTCTCCTCCAAGACTTGAGTTTGGCTGTATAAGGTGGGGTAGGTCTGCCTAGGTCCTTCAGCTCTTTACCTGTGTTCCTCTTCTTTGCAGTCGTCTTTCCAGACTTCCAAACACTAGAACAGTAAATTCAGAGATTGCTCAACTCATTGCAGTAGAGTGCAGTGATTAAGAGACCAGCCTGGAGGCAGGTTACCTGGCTCTGCCACTTAGTTGCTGTGTGACCTTGGATGAGTTAGTAACCTTTCTGGGTTCAGTTTCTTTCTTTCTTTTTTTTTTTTTTGCAAGGAAGGATTCACCCTGAGCTAACATCTGTTGCCAATCTTCCTCTTTTTTTTTCTTCTCCCCAACACCCCAGTGCATGGTTGTATATCCTAGTTGTGAGTCCTTCTAGTTCTTCTATGTGAGTTGCCACCACAGCATGGCAAGTGACAGATGGGTGGTGTGGTTCCGTGACCGGGAAGTGAACCCGGGCCGCCGAAGTGGTGAGAGCACCGAACCTTAACCACTAGACCATCAGGGCTGGCTCTGGGCTTAGTTTTTTTATGTGTAAGATGGAGATAGAAAGAGGTTGACCTTCTAGAACTGAGATAATCTACCAGAATTTCTCAGGACAGTGTCCCACTCACTGTATATGCCCAGAAATAAAAATGTCAGGCGTTATTGACTCAAGGCTGAGAAGCCTGGCTGGACAGGGGCTGCCCAGCCCAGAGCAAGGACCCTGGTGAGCAGAGGTGAGCTGGCTCCTTGTTCACAACTTTCTCGCAAACTCAACTCAGAGTTACAGTGTCCTTTGGGGGACGGCTCACGGGCAGGCAGTCAGGGTTACATCTGAGTTTGCATTCCTTGAAGAGGGCTTAGAATAGGCTTCTCAGAAGAAGTGAGTCATAGGAATGATTTCGAGAAAGGGAAGTTGCTGATGAATAGGGTGGCATGAAATTTCAAAAGCCAACCTCCATAAAAATTTAACTTGTAAAAACGGAGCAATTTTACATCCCCCCATATTAATTGAGGGCTCCTTTGCCATGGAAATCTATGTCCATGGATAATCCCAAATGCACCTTTGATTTCAGAATACATTTATATATATTTTTGGCAGTAAGTTTACTTGCTAATCATGTTTAGCTTAAATTAATATGGAAATTAACCCTGAAACCCCAGACCATTTCAAAGCACTGGATTTTACAGATCTTGAACTACTTTAAAATAAATGTTGGAAATGTGAAATGCATAAAAAATAAAAGCTGATAGTACTGATTTAATTTAATCTCCATTAAAGATAGCACAAATGATTTATTGAGCTTTTAAAAGTAAAAAGGCACATGCCTGTTCTGGGCACGTGCCACTTAAAGATGCAGGTCGTTTGAATGAAAAATCATGCTTTTGCCAGATGCTAGTTCATGGCTGGATCCCAACCGGGAGTAAAGTTCTGTGGGTTTCGCTGTAATGATAATCTCTATAAACACATGTCTTTGCGTAGAAACATCTCATATCTTTAGCAATATATAGTTACATACCAGATTGGGTCATATTCCAGATTCTGGGGAGAAGAAATTTCAAACCCTCTTTACTCTGGATCTGAATTGGTCCATTCACAAATACGTGCCCTGTGCCGTGTTCTGTGTTGACTGAATAGTGATCTCAGCCTTCGTGGAAAGAATAGCCTAGAGGCAAGGGAGCCGAGATCAGTGAGCCCAAATGACTATATACGAATAATTTGGGATAAGTGTACCCGAGAGCGAATGTGGGAGAGGTCATTTAATTTAGTTTGTGAGAGGTCTGCAACGGCCTCGCTAAGGAACTGACATTTAGCCCGAGATGCCGAGAACGGTGAGGACTCTGCCTGTTGACGCACACTCAGGTCACCCCTGCACAGGGGTGTTACTGTAGTCTGTGGACACACTGGAGGAAGGTGGCAAGGATCTTTAGCATACCCTGTGGTTAGCTCAGGGTGAGGGTGGGTGGGGACTTTACAGGTAGGATTCTAAATATGCATCATTCTCAGCTCAGAGAGGCTGTCACACGCTCCCAGTCACACACCTGGCAGGTAGCACAGCTGGGATCTGAAGCCTCGTCTCTGCCTCAAGCCACGTCTCTGCCTCAAAGTGCGTGTTATTTCTTGCAGTACAAGGCCTCTCAGGGAAGAGGAGCTCTCCCTGCGCCCCGCCCCCCTCCCCCCCTTCAATTCCAAACACCTCATCCAGTGCTTCTCTACAGGCGGCTGGAATTTCAGCTGCCTTCTTCAGTTTAGGCGCAGACAAATGGGGCTTTCTCTTTGCCAGAGGGATGCCCTGGACCAGAAGACCCGAGCTGTTGCTTCACCCTCTGAGGCTGCGTCTGTCGGGGCACGGTCCTGATGGATGGGTGGCTTAAACGGAACAATTCTAACCAAAGCCAAGGAGTTCCTTTGGATGCTGAGAAGTTTCTTTAGTCTTTCTTCCCAGCAAGAAGCCTGCAGAGATAATTCCATCACCAGCCAGGGGAAGAGGTGGTAAAGCTGGAAGCTGAGGATAACTAGACTTGCGCGAGGGCGGAGAGCGGGTCTGGGGAGTGCCAGGTGTCACCTGTAGGGGAGAGGAAATATGTGGCATTCTAAGCCCAAGAGAGCTTTTGGCCTTTGTATATTTTTTTCTTTTTAACTGACATTTGTCCACGGCAAAATAACCAATAGCCATTCTATAGGTAAGAGAAATAGGTGAGTTACTTGAGTCAGTGAGAATTATAACTCGGGAAGGCCTTAGAAAGAATTCCAGAGAAGCATGGTTTCAGTAGAGTCATATCTTTTTAGAACAAAGAATATACTTTAAACACACCCAGGATACATTTTCATCAAAGTTTCAAAGAGGTATTCAGTTGCAAATTAGCAGGTCAACATGACACTGATGTCTGGAAAGGGACTAATCCAGGTGTTATCAATAGGGTGTTACCAATAGGGTGTAGGAGGGGAAATATGCATTCTTAAGAGAGTGCATTCTTTGATGGCTAAAGCAGTTGTCGCTTACTAGCTGAGTGAAATGAACAAGTTACTGAACCTCTCTGGGCCTTGGTTTCCTGCAAACTGTCAAAAACAACTATCCTGAAGAGTGGTTATGGGAATTACATCAAGGCTGCCAGGTATGACCATGCAGACGGCTCCTGCTCAAAGGGACCCAGCGCGTGCTCTGCTGCTGAGCCCCGTGTCCCGTGTCTCCGTGCACGGCTGTATCAGCATGGAGGAAGGGCGTCTTCTGTAATTTGCTGGAGGAAGAAACTTTTTCAAATTTTTCCACCCAGAGTGGGTGTCTTATAATTCATACAAAGGCAGCTGTCGTACCACGAGCTGTACAATATTCCATATTCAGAAGGTACTAAAATGGTAGCTATTATCATTCCAATTGTATCAGGCAGGATTGTTGGTTGCAAGCAACAGGAATTGGCTCTGGGTTTCTTATGGATAAAAGGAAATTGTCTAAAGGGATGACAAGGGCTTACACACTCGTTAGGAGACAGGAGAGCCAGGCTTGGAAATGTCAGGAGCCGATGGTAGGGGGCTGTTTTGGGGACTGAGCAGCAGGAATTTCAGCCAAAGCCCCCTGAGCAGGAACTGGCTGGTCTGTGCCCTGCAGTGACTACTGAGATAAAGCGGCCTCCGACTCTCCCTTATCCTTGTCTCACTTGCTCCAGGGAGAGAGTCCGACTGGCCAGTTTGGACTCCCATTTTTGCTCATTGTTGGGGATGGGCCAGGAGAGTCAGGATTGAACTCCAGCTTCCTTAATGATAGGCAGGCCCTCCATGCCCCGCAAGATGTCACTCCATGGTAGTCCCCATGCTGGCAGGCAGGTGCTCCCTACCCCCAAGATACCACTCTGTGAGGGATTCCCCATGGTGATGGGCAGGTGCTCTCACTCCTAAGAAGGCGCCCCCTGGGGGATTCCCTGTAAATGATGGGCAGGGGCCCCCAAGAAGGCACCCACTGGGGATCTCCTGGATTGGCATGGTAACAGGAAGGGGGAGTATATGCTGGACAGCCAACAAAGTGATGAACCCACTACTTAGGTCAGTTTTGAGGAATGAAAGGTGTTCTAATTTATTGCCAGGGGTCCTCATCACTTGGTAAACCAAGCCTGAAAAATGCAAGAGCCTGTCAAGCTGTCTTCTCTTAAGCTGATGGAGGGACAAAGGCCCTCAGACAGAGCCTGACACAGTGCCTCAGCCTTTTCCACTGTGATGTTTGGAGAAAAGCTCATTCATTGTGATAAAGAAATGCAGCATCACCTGAAGAGATACCATTTGAGTTCTGGGAGAGCTGCCTACTGACTTCTAGAAGATTTATTCCTCACATTAGTGACTATGAGCACAGCAGAGTGAAATGTGCCTGAGAAACTGTGAAAATAGTAATGATCGTGGTGGTGATCAAGGCTGACTGGAGGATGCTCTCGGGGAGAGTTGAAATTTTGATTTACAGCTTCAGCATCAGGGAGTCGCAAGCGTCACTGCTGCAAGCCACATTGGCACCTGCCACCATCCAGGGGAGCAGGGTGTGGTTTCGGAAGGACACAAGACCACTGAGTTTTTGGAGGGGTACAGATGCCAAGGAGAATGCATTACATATTCTACAGCAGGGTGACGCTGTGGTGGGGTAGGAAGATAAGTGTAGGGTGAGCGTCATGGCCTCCGTTCCTAGAGAAGGAAGGCCAGCCTCGTGGAGCAGTGGAGGGGAACGCGCTACTATTGGTCAGGCATTGTGCCTGGCACCTCACCCACATCAACCCATTTAACCCTCGCAACTGGGTTTAATAGGTATTATTATTCCCATTAATCATATGAAGAAACTGAGGCTCAGAGAGGCCAGGTAAATTGCAGTATGGTCTTATTCAGATGGGGTGGTGTGGGGCTGGAAGTTCTAAAGGAAGTCTTACAACACTGCCACACGTTTTAGATCTGGAATCAGTGAGAGGAAAGGATATTCTAAACTGCCATATCAGACAAGGGATGAGACACATCCTCATCACCTCTGAGTTTTGATGGCTCTTCACGGTTGTTAACATGTCCTAATGGCCCTCAGTGAGCAGGTTCTCAAGGCAGATCTTCCCCAGCACACTGGTGGCTGCTCCCACACGATGCTCCAGCTGCTGCCTGCCAAGGAGAGGCAGAAGAGGAGGGACGGAGGAAAGGTGAGAGCTGACAGGCGCTCAAGCCACCGAGGCCCCTCTCTCTAAGCAAACAGCCCCACAGAGCCGCAGAGAGGCCTGCATGTCGGTGAGGCCCCAGACTGCACTCCTGTCTTCACCTTAGGGAGTGTGAGCAGATGTTGCTGGTCCCTCCACCCCAGGCTTCCCATGTCTTGTATATTCTAAAGAGACACGCCCCCCAACCCCTCAAGCCCCCGAGGCTAGGCCATCCCCAACTTACTGGAGAGTGGCCGTGATATGAAGTTAGTAGCCACCTCCTCTGTTGAACCTCAAGGAACTTGCCTCTGCTGAAGCTACCCCAATCATCATTGATTCCCTCCTCATTCCTTCATCCCACAGATATTGACTAAGCACCTGCTATGTGCCAGGCACTGTGCAGCCCCTGTGGGTGTGGCAGGCAGCCCTTGCCCTCAAGAAGCTTACAGTCTGGTAGGGCAAATAAACCAGCCTCTTCTACAGCTCCCCCTGCACAACGTTCATGCTTTCCTCTCCCACACCCTCAGTGCTCACAGCCCCTGCGTCCTCCCTGCACGTCAGACACCACGATGACAAATCTGGCCTGCTCATCAGAGACTCCACTGAGAGCTGGTCACCGCATGCAGAAAGCAGCAGTGTTCGTCCAGAACCTGACCTGGGGGGAGAACAGCTTATTGTCAGTATTGTTTTGACAGCCGGTATCGCTCAGCTCTCCACTCCTCCACCCTCCCCCCACCCTCGAAGTGTCACTTCCATTTGGAAAGCGTGGAGGAAGCAAGGCAGAGAGAGGAACCAGTCATCACTCTCCCCGTGGACCGGGGATGGAGGTCAGGTGTGGCCAGAGGACAAATGCAGCTGTGCTGAGACATCCCAGGAGCGTGATACACCTCCTGCCCTTGAGGATGAAGGGAGCTGGGACGCAGGCCCCTCGGTTGCAGCACTTCCCTCTGTCTGTGCCTTTGAAGAGAGCAGTTTTCTTCCATGGACCCATCATCAGAGTCTGCCTTCTCAGTGTCTCCCTCAGTGGAAACTGTATTTCCCGAGTTGGGGGTAGGGCAATGAGTGGAAGAGAACTTCTTGGTTAAGGGTTTGAGCTGCCGGAGGCTGATGTTAAGGGAAGAGGCAGAGAGTGAGCATAGGGTAGTGAGCTAAAGCTTTGGGGTCAGACAGACCTGGACTCACATCCGAAATATGATCCAGCAATTCCACTCCTAGGTATCTACCCAAGAGAAATGAAAACATCTGTCCGCACAAAGACGTGCCTGCAAACGTCCATAGCAGCGTTCTTCATAATGCCAAAAAGTAGAAACACTCCAAACGTCCATCTACTGAGGAATGGATGAAGCAAATCTGATCTATCTGTACAGTGGACTGTGATTCAGCCATACGCAGAAATGAAGCGCTGACACATGCTACCCCCTGGGTGAACCTCGAAACCGTTGTGCTAAGGGAAAGAAACCAGCTGCGGAAGCCCCCATGTTGTACGACTGCATTTATATCAAAGGTCCGGAAAAGGCAGATCTCTAGATACGGAAAGTAGATGAGTGGGTGCCTGGGGCTGGGGACAGGGGTGGGGGGTGGACAGGGAGTGGCTGCAAAAGGGCACAAAGGTGATCTTTTTAAGGGGTGAAAATGTTCTAAAACTAGGTCACGAGGGTTGCACAATTTTGTAAACTTACTAGAAATCTTGGATTGCACACTTAAAATGGGTAAATTTCATGGTATGTAAGTTATACCTCAGTAAAGTGCCTTTAAAAAGCCTAATTATGGGGCCCACCTGGTGGCACAGTGGTTAAGTGCGCACGTTCCGTTTCGGTGGCCTGGGGTTCTCTGGTTCGGATCCCGTGTGCGGACAGGGCACTGCTTGGCACATCATGCTGTGGTAGGCGTCCCACATATAAAGTAGAGGAAGATGGGCATGGATGTTAGCTCAGGGCCGGTCTTCCTCAGCAAAAAGAGGAAGATTGGCAGCAGTTAGCTAAGGGCTAATCTTCCTCAAAAAAAAAAAAAAACAAAAACCCCCAGTTATGCTACTCACTAGCTGACAGACCTTGGGCAAGTTACTTAACTACTGAGTGTCCCCATCTGTCAAATGGGGAGCATGATACCTACTTTACAGATTCATTGTGAAAGTTAAGGGGCCTGATCAGATTGAGCACTCAATAGATGACAGCAGCTATTGCTACTACTCCTGTTTTTTGTTTTTTTAAAGAAGTGATTTGATTTATTAAAAAAAAAAAAAAGAAAGAGAGATACCAAGAATCATGGATGGCAGTGAAATTAGTTATAGGGTTTGAGGTCTTTTGACATGTTACCTCCTCTCCCTGTAGCAGGTGGATTCCTTTAATGGTCTGCCTGCATGTACATTCCTGAATGTTCCTCTGAATGCCAAGGAGTCTTGTTTAAAAAGAAAACACCTCACACCAGCCAGAAGCTTAATGGAGATGCGGGTCTCCTGTTTATATTGACAGCAAGGGGAGTGAATCATGCTGAAGGGAAATCTTTGGGCTCCAAGTGGTGTCTAGTACCCCCTTCCTATTCCAGCTCTTCATTGTTATTTATGAATCCAGGAATGTCTTTGAAGTTTACTATGAGCCACAGGTGGGCTAAAAGATCTTTCTATGAGTCAAGACCCTTCTCATTGCAGGTGCGGGAACACAACCCAGACTGGCCAAGGCAAGAAAAAAGGAAATACAGCCCCAGATCTAGAGGCACAATAGGCTTTAAGTTTGTCTGAATCTAGGGGCTCAAATGAGGTTGATTCTGGTCCCTCCATCTCTTGCTCTGCTTTCCTCTGAGTTAGTCCCATTCCCAGGAAACTACTCCCCTCGTGGTGACAACGGTCTTTTCTGCAACCCAGGTTCATGTTTACTCGGCTTAACAACCCCAGGGAAACAACAGCTCTTTCCTACTAGTTTCAGCAAAATCCCCAGGCTTTACTCTCGTTAAATGTCCCTAGACCTCAAGCTCATCCTGAACCAATCACTGTGGCCTAGAGAATGCAGCGTGCTGATTGGCCAGACCCAGGTCACGTGTCTGTGGGTAGGCGAGGTCAGCCCTACCTAACCCACATTGATAGAAAGAAAAGGAGGGGAGGTCCCTCAAAGGAATATTGAGGGATTCTCACCAGAGGAGGAGGGAATACCGGATGGGCGGATAAAACACAGACGTCCACTGTGACCATCCATCTTGCGGCCTCCACCCAAGGCCCCCTTCCTTGTGCAGGTCTTGGAGGAATTCCAGAACTATTGTTTGAGGAACACCTGGGCTCTGTTTGTTTTCCCTTCATCTGCTGTTTTCCGGGGGCCCCAAACTCTCCTTCTATTCACTATTCAATTAGACATTCTCAACCTCATTTTCGTAAGAGAATGTTGATCCCGCCTCCCTTCTGGCTCATTTTCAAAGCATATGTTTCCACACTTGGGTGGAAACACAATATCTGCATTACAAATTCTTGATAAGGAATATAATTTTAAAGATTTAACTGGCAACTCTTACAAAAATTTTGATTTCAAAATGTAATCCTCGTGGAGGACTGTCTGGAGCATTTACAGTCTGGTAGGTTCTTCATGTATTCCAGACCACACCCCCGGGTGGAGCCAGGACCACCGTAGAGCTGTGTACCTGGACTGCATGGCTTTGGCCCCGCTGGACAGCCATCTCTTGAGAGTATGCCCTAGGCTTTTACTGAAGTGTGCCATAAACAGCAGTAGTGTTTGTCAGAATATTCCAGGCCATGACGCAACAACAAATGAACCCTGAATTCTCAGGGGTTAACACAATAACGGTTGCCTTTGTGTTCACTTCAGAGTCTGATGTGAGTCAGGCAGCTGCTCCAAAAGAGACTCAGGGATCCAGATGCTTCCACCTGGCTCCTCAGCTCCCTCTGGCTTCTCTTCTTTCGTTCATGAGGATGAAGGGGTTGGGGTGAAGAGAACAAGGAGCAGAATTTGTGGACGTGTACTTTCCCATTCCTGAGAAGTCGGCTACAGAACCCAGCCTAGAAGGGGCTCTGGGAAATGTAGTCTCTCTGAGTGGCCAAGGAGAGAATACAGGCTGGAGAACCCGCAGCACTGGTTGTAGGAAACACACGAGCGTGTTTATTTTAAGAAGGCTGTTGAGACACAGGATTAAGGATTGCAAACCAAAACACGTGCATTTATTACCAGTCGCTCCCCAAACCCAGCTGAAAGTATGGTGAGTGGATTCTCAAAAGCCGTGGACCCATAAGGATAAAGGGAATGAGAAAGAGATGTTAGCAATTAAATGGGGGAAGTTGGAAAACAAATCAACAAGTGCTTACTGAGCAATTTAGGAAGGCAAGCTGAAGCCTGAGTCAGGGGTCGGGGTGCAGGTAGGGGGGCGAGAGGAGGCCCCAAGCAAGTTAAGCAGAACCCCAGAATGTCCCACTTGTGTAGGTATTAGAGGCACCAAGTATTTTGAAAATGAGGAGATAGATGGCACTAAAAACAGAAGGACTGGTTTCAGTTTGGAAAAGCAGCCTTTAGGCAACGCCATCCCCCCCACCTCCTCTCATCCCCCCACCCCCCTTCCCCCGGCACAGGGACAACCAGTTCCTCCACCCCACTCCAGCAAAGAAGGAGAAGTTTATTTTCTAGAGAAACTGAGCTAGAAAGGCTCTGGACACCCCTGAGGGCGGGGATCCCATGTGGACAACAGGAGCCTTACTATTTCCTTTCTCGCATGGTGCCCACTTGGTGAGTCCCCTGGAGAAATTTCTCTCACACCTTCGTTGCGCTTCTATTGAACAGCTAAGGAACACCATCTTGGGGACTTTGTGAATCTTGTAACAAAGGGACTTTTCTTCTTTGCTTTGTCTCCAGGAAAAGTTAACTCCAAATTTCCTGGCCAGCTCCAGCAGTTACATGGGCGCTAAATTTACTCCTGACTTTACTATGCCACCTTATTTTAGTTTCACCCTGATTTCCATCTATTGATCCACTCACTCATTCATTCAACAAACATAGGTGGACTGAATGCATTTTGTGTGCCTGACAATAGGCTCAGTGTAGGGGCCGTGGACTTGCTCTTGTGGATCTTAAACACTGGCATTGTATGCATTTTGGTAAGTATTCTCAGATCCATTTTGGAAGTGTGTACGGATATACAATCACAAAGGATAGCTGATCATTCCACTGTGGTGCTGGAGTACATGGCTTATCGCAGTGGCAAAATTCCAGCGCTGTCTTAGTATACCTGCCGCCATGGGTGGTTGGGCATGGAGGGGGCATGCTGTAGAGGGGAAGATTCTGGGGAATGTGGGCCTTCTCCTGGAGGGACCTCATACCTTGAGGAATCTGAATAAGAGAGAGATGAAGGAATGAGCCCTGATTCTTACCTCTCAGGTATCTCTCAAAGGAGCCTTTACTCTGAATTTATGCCCCCAGGTACCTGGGTAACCCTGGAAGACCACAGCGCTGCAGAAAGTCGCCAGCCAGTTTCAGGAACACCAACTTGGGGCCAGTTACTGCATCTCTCAATGCCTGATCTTTGCTATAAATGGGGGTCTCACTGCCAGATTCTCTGCTGCCCCACGACCCCTTGTTGGCTGGGTGAGGCCGGGTGTGCAGAACACAGGTGGCCTGCCTCTGGGTTGCACATGCTTTGGTCTTGGGGGGGGGGGGTGGTCTGAAGTGTGTCTCACCTGAGGGCACTGTTAGCAGGGCAGCCCCCAGTGCCTGTGCACGCACATCGCACGTGTGTGTGCATCCCACGGGGAGGTTAATAGAGATCTACAGCCCTTGTTACCGTTTGCTTTCATAAATAAATATATTAAATAGGTAAGCCAAATTTATTTCTGGCAACGGCTTGCTGGCTGCACCTCCCCCTCTTATTCAGAGTTCCCGCAGCAACTCCAGCCTCTGCTGCCCCACCCCCAGGCCTGACTTTCTCTCTTAAAATTTTATTTTTAATTTGTCGTGATGAATGAGTGACACCTCTGACAGCCGATTCGCGGAGATTAATAGAAACGACACAATATTTACGTCGGCGCTACGAACAATTATCCTGCCATCTATCTCTGAGATTATCTTCCTGATTGAAAACTACTCATCCGTGTAATCGGAATTATTTGGAATTAGAAGGGAATTTATAGCCCCCCTGGAGCACACGTCTCCCCTCGTGTCTCCACCTCGGTCTCCATCATTCTCTTGTCCCTCCGCTGGGCCTTTGGCCTTCCCTCCCATCTTGGTGGTGGGGCAGAGAAATTCTGCTCTCCCGTAGGAGGGCCGCTTGTCAGGGCAGGTGGCGGGGGCGGGGGCATGATACGGGCTCTAGACCTAGTGGTTGGTGGGAGGGAGAGTCTCGGTGATGTTAGAAGAATTAGGGGTCAACCAGGCCAGCTCCTAAGCTCAAGATAGATGAATGTAATCTGAAGGAAGAGGTTTAATAGGAGGGTAGAGAAGAAAGGCAGCTTTGGAAAGCCTGTGGAGTCAGATTGTGCCAACTGGGAGATCGAAAGGGGCAGAATAGGCTTCTAGTAAGGACGTTGAGATTGCTGCTAAGACAGGGTAGTGTGAGGGCCCCGGGAGGCTGAGGCGCGTTGTCTTGGACCTGGACCCTGTAAGGGCCATATTTGGGTTGCGGGGGTGGGAGAGGGGATGGCTGGATGACGGCAGGAGCAGATCTGCAGAGGCCAGAGAACCTGCTTGTCGCACTGGGGAGGCCAGGACGGGGGATTCAAAGTGTGGGAGGCTGGAGACCCTGTGAGCGTGTTCTCTGCCCTCTGGCCAGCCCCTGCCTGTTAGCCCAGCGGATACAAAGTTGGGCTCTGAGTGAGACGAACCTCGAACCTCGAGTAGACACCTCACTCTGCCACTTCAGAGCGTGACCCCAGGCAAGTTTCTTAACCTCTGTGAGTTTCGGTTTTCAATCTCTAAATCCCCAGTTTACAGTCCTCCCCGCAGGAGTATGTAAATTGAGGGTAATAATAATACAGGATGACGTGAAGATTAACTGAGATAATACATGCGGGGCACTTTGCACAGTTCCCAGTACGTGGAAAAGGCTCAGTTTTTGTAGCTGCCACAGCTAAGGTAAACCTGAACCCTGGGCCCGTTCAGGACGCTAAGACCTGGCTCCAGGAACAGCCCAGTTTGCCAGGTTCCTTTTTCCCACCTTGGCATCCTCATCCTGATGACGATGACCTGTCCACCTGTGGCCTCCTCTGCCCCACCCTCCCCCACTCTGTGGTACCAGAATGTCGTCTGCAGCAGCAGCAGGGCAGGCAGGTACCTAGTTTGATGGCTGCGTACTAGGATCTCGGAGCCAGTCGCCGTTGTTTCTCCTGTCCTCTGATACTTGTAACTGCTAACATGTGGTGGACACACACTCTCCCCAGGCACTGCTCTAAGCTCTTTACCTGCATTCATATATTCAATCCACACAATGTCCCCAGAGGCTAGGTGCTGTTAATTACTAACATCCCCATTTCACAGATGGGGAAACTGAGTCACAGAGAGGCTGGGTAACTTGCCAAAGTCAAATGACTAGCTTGGTGGGCAGCCTCTAAGATGCCCTACCTCGTCGCAACCTCTGATATTCACACCCACGTGCACCCATGGCTGTGGGCTGGATCTAGTGACTTGCTTCTATTGAACAGAATGTGACAAAAGTGATGGGAGGCCACTTAAGAGATTAGGTTACAGGAGACTGTGACGTTAGCCATGCTCATGCTCCCTCTTCCCGGCTCTCCTCAGGTCCCTGGCTCTGATGAGGCACGCTGCCATGTTGTGAGCTGCCCTATGGAGAAGCCTTGGGGAGCTGAGGCTGACCTCTGGTCAACAGCCCGAGAGGAACTGGAACCTGCCAACAACCATGCAAGTGAGTTTGGAGGCATATCATTCTCCAGTGGAGCCTTGAGCTGATTGCAGCATCTGCTGGACACCTTGATGGCAGCCTTGGGAGAGATGCTGAGCCATGGGACCCAGCTAGGCAGGTCCCACCCACAAAACTATGAAGTAAGAAGTGTTGTTTGAAGCTGCTGAGTTGGGGGCAACTTGTCATGCAGCGGTAGCTAACCCATACAGAGAATAGCTGAGCCAGGATTGAACCTACACAGTTGGACTCTAGAGCCTGTGCCCTTGACCACTCTGCTACACGGCCCCTGAGGAGCCCTTCGGACTGAACTACTCGGTTCTTAGGTCCTATCTGAGATGGGCAAGTGAGCTTAGGTGGCTTTCTCACGTTGTCACCTTAGAAATAGGTGCAGGGGCCGGCTCCGTGGCCGAGTGGTTAAGTTTGTGCTGCGGTGGCCCAGGGTTCGGATCCTGCGCGCGGACATGGCACCGCTCGTCAGGCCACGTTGAGGTGGCGTCCCACATCCCACAACTAGAATGACGTGCAACTAAGATATACAACCATGTACGGGGGGTTTGGGAAGATAAAGCAGAAAAAAAAAAAAGATTGGCAACAGTTGTTAGCTCAGGTGCCAAAAAAAAAAGAAATAGGTGTAGACTGAGAGTAAAGTGATGTCCTGGGGCAAAGAGAATTGAAATTACCACCTGGAAAGCGTCTCTTCTCCCTTCGGGTGAGTGTGGTCCTATCCAAGAGAAACGGGACGAAGATGTATCCTCTAGGTCTGGAGGAGCTTTAGGTGGCTGCTAGGTGAGGAAAGAGCTCTCCCTGTGTGAGAAAGGTGGTGTCATCAGTGGAGTCTCCGAACAGGTGAGAATAATCTCTTACAGTGTCCTCAAGAATCGCTTCCAAGTCAAGGCAGCCTCGTGTGGTGTGGAATAAGGCCCTGCCTCAAGGGCTGGGAGCACCGTGTCTACAACAGGAAAATGATCCGGGTTTTACCTCGCTAACATTGGAAATGACTGGAAACCATCTGGATTTATTAGTGTGCTCTTTAAATAGTGAAATTCTGCTACTTCTTTCCTGGAAGGAGGGACGACATAAATTTGTCATTAGGACTGTATTCCTCCTTTTTGATGAATACTTCCTTCGGCTCTGGAAGAATTGGCAAAGTCTCTCAGAGGGAGACTGTGGGGACTTTAGAATTTAGGACAGTCCAGAGCTCTTCCTTGAGTGATAAAGAAAACCGTTGTTCAGGCCAGTATAGTGCATTTATTTGATAGGTGGGACCCAGATGGAGCAAGAAAGAAGCAAATGCTACATACAAATAAATGAAAGCACCATCTAGGGGAAGGGAAAGATGCCTTGAGAACTGAGAAAACATTGCCATTTTCAAGTTGGGTTTAGATGGTGGTGTCCCCCAAAATGAGTATCTTCTGGGGAGCTATGTGTGTGGCTACTTTAATGAGCCGGGGGATGAAGCAGCCAGTTTCCCTGCAGTTGACACTGATTTAGCCACTGAAGAGCAGCTCCTTCAGAAGGACCCTCATCCACCACACGGCCCAGAGTCCCCTCTCCTTCTCAGTGTGGGTGGGTCACACTTGGGTGGATTCAAGTCCATCCTGACCATCTGGTCAAGGCTTGGTCTACTACTCCAGAATGATAGGCTTGGACCAGGGCCATTGCATGGGAACAAGACGGATGGAGCGAGAGAGCGGGAGAGAGCCCCTCCTATGTTGGCAGTGGTCCCCCAGGGAGGTGGAGAAAGTTTCTGAGAAATAGTCTCAGGAGGAAGAGACTCAGGGACATGATAAGGAGGAAAGAACCTTAACTTTTAGCCTCCTATACTGTAACTTCACTCTGAAATTGTCCAACCCGTGAATAAAGAAAATTCCCACATACCTAGTCTTAGGGGATGAGATGGGGAGGACGGCAAAGGAAGGGTTAAATGGTCCAGCGCATCTGTCACCAGCTCCGTAGCTGTCAGGTTGCAAACAACTGACACTGACTGAGTTCACTTAAGCAAAACTGGAATGTGCTGGAAGGATGGAGGAGCTCATGGGAAGGGCCAAGCCTCAGAGAGGCCAAGAGCCAGGGCAGCTAAGATTTGTGTGTGCTTGGCCATTTTCCACTTTGGGGCACCTGGTTCAAGACTCACCACCCGTGGAGAGAGCATCCGATTGGCCTTGCTGAGTCCTATCATTGACAGTACAACGTAGGCTGCAAGAAATAGACGTGGGACAGCTGTCCAAAGCAAAACTGGAGTGAAGTTACCAGAGAAAGGGTATGTTGGGCAAACAAAAGCAGTAGGTCATATTCTAGATGACAACTCACACACACACGTGACATCATTGTGTTTGTCTAATAAGTTGATATGGGACAAAGACAGCTTCCTTTCCATTGATCCCAAGCTCATCCAAAGAAATTAATTCGGAGTTCATCACCGCCTTATCGTGGATGACCCTCCTACCCTTGATGGACTCCCATCAGCACCCAGGTCCCGCTTCCCACTGCCCCTGTCCCGTGTGTGTGCTGGAGACATAAGCGGGACAGAGCAGAAGCTACTAGAGAGGAAATGCCTGTGAAATCATGTGTACTGTTGCCCCTTTCTTAGGAACCTCTTTGGATGCAAATAGACGATTCTACAGAGGACCAGGGCAGGGCCCAGGGACAGAAGCTGAACCTTATTTAAAGACGACAGTGAGATGTCTGTATTTGTTTGGGAGTGTGGGTTGCGGGGGCAGGGGGCGCCGCGGTGAGGTGTGTGCTGTTCTGATGGGGCCTGGGAGCACAACAGACAGAGCTGTGGTGTCTCATCCACCCCCGGCGAAGGGGGCTTGAACTCACCTATCCTCAGGCAGCACCCGATGCTGGAGGAGAATCGACCCAAAGCAAGTCCTCGGGGAGCAGCCTCTTCGTGAGAGGGGCCACCGGGGCACGCGGGAAAGTCATCAGGGTAACCAGCCTTAATAAAGGTAGAAGATGAGATGCGAGAGGGCTGGGTGGAAGCAGGGGGAGGCGGGGGGAAGGAAATGATGGCGGGAGAAACAGATGCAATTGAACAAGACTCATGGAGATGGATTTCCCTGCCTTGGTCCAAACGCAAATCCCTGTGCTCAGATTAATTAGCAAGGAAATATTTTCCTGTCTGCAAAAAAGGCTGCTGGATTGCCAGTGGGACACGAGGGTGGGCAGTCTATCAAATAACTACTAATTAGGTTACTTCCCACTGCTGTTGACATGCTGGGGACACGTTCCTGGGCCAAAATAAAGGGGGGAGGAGGGGAGAGGAACAGAGACAGAGATAGAGGGGCAGGCCAGGACCTTCTCGGCTCCTTGTAGGAAATTGTTGGTCGGGATTAGAAAGGGGACCTGGGTCCAAAACCCAAAGGGGAGAAGACAGAGGAGAAGCGATGTTCTGATTAGTGGACGGCCCGTGGCCAGGACCTGCCCTTGTGCTTGTGTCTCATAGCTTTCTACAAATGCCCTGAAAACATGCACGGTATGGCCAGTCGCTGGTAAGCCCGGGGTGGGATGGGCGACTGCCGGGGTGGGAATTTGGATGATGATAATATTACAATGGGGTAGGAATTTGGAGGGTGATAATATTACAATGGGGTAGGAATTTGGAGGGTGATAATATTACAATGGGGTAGGAATTTGGAGGGTGATAATAATGACAATGGGCGCTTTTTGTGTGTTTGCTGTTTGTCAGTAGCACTTCATTCATTCATCCACTCAAGTGTGAGACAGGGGGCTAGGAGATTAACATACTTTTATCTCACTGAGTCTCGTGACTATGGGAAAAGTATTTTAGCCCTTTTTCAGAGATAAGGAAATTGGGACTCAGAAAGGTTTAATAACTTGCCCAGTGTCACACAGCAAGTAAGAAGTGAAGCTGAGTTTTGAACCCAAGGTCAGCCTGACTCCAGCTCTGCCTGCCCTTAATCACTGCTCAATGGAGAATGCACATTTGACAATATATATTGTCTTCTTTTATGTTCCTTTGTCTAAATTCCTTAATTCTGCCCCAGAGTTCTCAAGGCATGATCTTCAGTATGTCACATGCAGGAACTTTAATCTGCAGGAGGGCACCGCCATTTTTCCTGAGGTCTGAGACTTTGAGGCTGTCCTCTAGTTCTCTATTTTAGAGACCCCACAAAGGAGGGTTGGACAACCCATTCCACTGGTGACACCACCAAGCCATCCACATTGTGCCCACGTGAAATGTGCCTACTTCCTTAGGTTCTGTCTTCACTGGAGACGGGCAGTGAGTCGGCTGCTGTGTGAAGTGGCTCTCGGCCACGCCTTCTCCTGGGCCAGTCTGTCCTCTCCCTCCGCCCTTTCCTTGTAAGCAGCCTGGGAGCGCAGGGCGCCCACGGCTCTCCCATGAGCCTCCTGCCTGGCAGGTCCTGGTCTTCACTGCTGTTCTTTCTTTCCTCGGAGCTCTCTGCTGTCCTGGTCCTCCTGCTGTTCAAGTGGCTATCTGCATCCTGGGCACTAGCTTGCCAGTTTCTTGAGGCCAAGGACTGTGTCTTAGTCCCTTTTGTCTCCCCTGCACTTAATATTGTACCAGGGACCTCGTGGTGAGTGTTCTCTCGTTTGCTGAATGAGGGAGTAAATGCCTGAATGACTGTTTGGCTCGCATCCAGCCTGCCTCTGAATGTTTCCCTCGTTTTTAATACCGCACCGGACACCCCACTGCTGCACTGGGGCGGCTCAGTATGCCCTGCTAAGCTTGGCAGGAAGACGACAGTGTCCAAGACCCCATTCACCCTGCGTGTGTCCAAGCTCCCTCGTAACGTTAAACGAGTAGGGACTTTGGAAAGAGGTGTTGCTGCTGCTACAGACGGTACTGCTGCTGTGGGTCTCAGGCCTTTGACAGCCCCATCCAGGCCTGGGGACCTGGGCATGGGGATGCCAGGGGATGGGACGGGGAGAGACACCGGAGTGGCTGGGAATGAAAGAGTGTCGGGAAAACCTGGTTCCTCGGAGCGAGTCCTGTGTGAGCACAAGGAGTCTATCCACAGAGGGGAGACAGCAGAGCAAGTGGGTTACCTAAAAATAGCCTGACTGGTTTCCCACGTTCAGAGATGCGTCCTCAGCGATTCCTCGGGGCTGGTTTGTGCAAGTTTGCTTATTTATTGAGAGTCAGAGAGCAGGATCAAATCCTTCACCCAAAGGTGAAAATGAGCAACCAGACAGGTGAGCTGAGTAAGATGCCCCTGAAACCCCAGAGGCCTTGGGCTACCTGTGAGCTGGGAGGAGGGCATGCCAGGGGGGTCCCCGTCAGCCGGGACCTGCCTTCAAGGCACAGCCACGGGGGACTTCTGTGGACAAGGCACACACATGTATACGAGCGCCCGGAGATACGCACAAATGTGCATCTCTCTGAGGGAGCAGATGAGACCCTGTGCAGGAGCCACCCAGCCCAGCACAGGCGCACAGAGTAGGTGCTTAATAGATGTTAATTAGGGAGTCGATGAGGTGGGAGTTGAAGTCAGGGCAGGAGGAGGCAGGAGAGAGGAATATAGCATGTGAAACTGTCGCAGTGTCTTTGAAGAAAAGGGATGGATTTTGGAGTCAGGAAGCCGTGGGTTCAAATCCTAACTGTGTCTCTTGCTAACATTGTCACCTCAGGCAAGTTTCTTCCCCTCTCAGAATCTCACTCCTCAGCTATAAATTTAAAAAATGGGGACAATTATACCTATCTCATAGGATTGCCGGGATTAAGTGAAATTATAGATAGAGAGAGTGCCTGTGCAAGGCTGTACAATCAATAAGTTGTAGCTGTTTTTCTTTTTATCATTTGTTATGAATGTCATCAATAATGAGGATCTTCAGATTATTCACAGTTAGAATATGTCTTTAAAAAACTCAAATTAAAGATGCCAATTTTCCCCAAATTGATCTGTAGATTTAATGAAATTCCAATCAAAATACTAGTAAACTTTTTTAAAATAGAAATTGACAATCATGTTCTAAAACTCATATGGAAATGCAAAGGCCTCATGGTAAACCAAAACAATTTTGAAAAAGAGCAAAGTTGGAAGAGTTGTACTACCAGATTTCAAGACTTGAAAGCTACAGCAATCAAGTGTGGATATAAGCATAGGTGTATTAATGAATGGAATAGAGTGGAGAGTTCAAATCTAGACCCATAGACATATATGGTCAGTGGATTTTCTACAAAGGTGCCAAGGTTTTCAGTGGAGAAAGGATAGTGTTTTCAACAAATGGTGCTGGAATGGCTGGATATCCATTTGGAAAAAATCAAAACAGAACCTTCAATTCTTCTTACCTCACACCATATACAGAAATTAACTCAAAATGAACTAGAGAACTGTGATGGTTAATTTTACGTGTCAACCTGACTGGGCCATGGGGTACTCAGGTATTTGATCAGACATTATTCTCCATGTTTCTGTGAGGATGTTTTTGGATGAATTAACATTTAAATCAGTGGACTGAGTAAAGCAGATTGCTCTCCCTAATGTGGTGGGCCTCATCCAAGCAGTTGAAGGCCTGAATAGAACAAAAGATGCTGACCCTCCCTTGAATAGGAAAAGATCCCTCCTGCTTGACTGCCTTTGAGCTGGGTCGTTGGCTTTTTCTTGCCTTCAGACTCACACTGAAACATCAGCTCTTCCTGGATCTCGAGCCTGCCAGCTTTCAGACTGGAACTACACTATTGGCTCTGCTGGATTGCCAGCTGGCCAAGTCACCCTGCAGATCCTGGGACTTGTCAGCTTCCATAGTCACGTAAGCCAATTCCTTATAATAAATCTCTTTCCGTGTAGATAGAGATATATCTCCTATTGGTTCTGTTGCTCTGGAGAACCTTGGCTAATACAGATGAAAAATTTTGTTCGTTAAAAGACACTGTGATAGGGGCTGGTCCAGTGGCAGAGTGGTTAAGTTCACGTGCTCTGCTTTGGTGGCCTGGGTTTGTGGGTTCAGATCCCAGGCACAGACCTACTCCACTTATTGTCCATGCTGTGGAGGCATCTCATATACAAAGTAGAGGAAGACTGGCACTAATGTTAGCTTGGGGCTAATCTTCCTCAAGTGAAAAAAAGAGGAAGTGGCAACAGATGTTAGCTAAGGGTGAGTCTTTCTCACCAAAATAAAAGGAAATAAAAATTGGCAAAAGATTTGAACAGGCAAAAGAAGATATACAAATGGCCAATAAGCACACAAAAAGATACATAGTATCATTAATTATCAGGAAAATGCAAATTAAAATCACAGTAAGATATTATCTCATTCACATTAGAATGGCTAAAATTGAAAAGATTGACAATACCAAGTGTTGATGAGGATGTGGACCAGTTGTCACTTTCATACATTGCTGGTGGGAATGCAAAATGGTCAACCACTTTGGAAAATTGTTGGCTAGTTTCTTATAAACTTAAACATACACTTACTGTACGACCCAGGATTCAACTTTTATTTACCCAAGACAAATGAAAATATATGTCCATGTAAAGACTTGGATGTAAATATTCACAGCGGCTTTATTTGTAATAGCTGAAAACTAGAAACAACCCAGTGAATGGATAAATTATGGTATAACAACATAGTGGAATATACTTTGTGTTGCACAGGACTGAGCTACAGATACATACGACGACGTGGGTGAATCTTAAAAACATTGTGATAAATAAATTAAGTCAGATGTACTCTGTGATTTCATTTGTATGAAATTCTAAGAAAGGCAAAATGAATCTAGAGCATCAGAAAGCAGATCGGTAGCTGTCTGGACCAGTGGTGGGGTGTGCAAAGAGGCGGGAGGGAGGCATGTGAGGACGACAGAAATGATTCCACGTCTTGATTGTGATGGTGGTTAGAGGTCAGCAAACTTTTTCTATCAGGGGCCAAATAAATATTTTAAGCTTTGAGGACCATATGGTCTCTGCTAAAGCTACTCAATTTCATCACTGTATCATGAAAGTGGACATAAATAATATGTAAACAAATAGATGTGCTCGATTTAGCCCAAGAGCCATAGTTTGCTGATGCCTGGTCTAGACTCATCAAACTATACTCTTAAAATGGGTGCACATTATTATATGTAAATTTCACCTCAATAATGTTGATAAAAATACCACAAATCTAAAATAATATGTAGCTATTTTTGAAGTTGTTTTTTGAAAGCTACATACAGAAAATGTACAGTTCATATGTATATAGCTTGATGAATTTTAATTTAAGCCATTCTGGTAGGTGTGGAGTTGTATCTTATTGTGATTGATTTGTATTTGCTGATGAAAACTAGTACTGAGAACCTTTGTAAACGTGTATTGGCCATTTGGATTTTTTGTGTGTGAAGTGCCTGTTTAAGTTTTTTGCCCATTCTTAAATTAAGTTGTCTACCTTTTTTCTGACTGATTGTATGGGTTCTTTATATATTCTGGACACGGGTGTCTTTGTCAGATATGGGTATTGAGAATAGATTCCTCTAATCTGTAGTTGACTTTGTGCTCTCTTAATGGTGTCTTGATGAACAGAAGCTCTTAATTTTAATGCAGTTGAACTTGTCAATATTTTCCTTTTTGAATAGTGCTTTCTATGACCTGTTTAAGAAATCTTTGCCTACTCCAAGGTTATAAATATATTCCCTGTTTTCTTGAAAGAGCTTTATTAATTTACCTTTCACATTTAGTTATTCACTGTGGAAATGGCTTCTGTAAATGGATATCCGGTTGATCCAGTCCCATGTATTGAAAAGGCCACTGTTTCCTACTTCATTGCAGAACATCATTGTCATAAATTGATTTCCTGTTTTCAATTTCATTGATTTATGCTCGAATTTTTATAATTTCTTTTCTTCTGCTTACTTTGCATTAGTTTGCTCTTCTTTTTCTAGTTTCCTAGAAAGCTTTTATGATTGATTTTAGATCTTTCTTCTTTTCTAATCTACGCATTCAATGCTCTAAATTTCCCTCTAAGCTCTGCTTTCACTGCATTCCGCAAGTTTTTTTTAAATTTTGTAATATATTTTTAACTCAATGTTTTCAAATATTATTTCAACGTGTGGATTAACAATATAACAATATTAATTATAACATTTGTTAGAGATATTATTTTCTTTGTTTCTTATTCAGTCTTTTAGAAAACTGGTTTTTTTTTTTTTTTTGGTGAGGAAGATTGGCCCTGAGCTAACATATGTTGCCAATCTTCATTTTTTTTTCTTTTTTTATCCCCAAAGCCCCAGTACGTAGTTGTATATCCTAGTTGCAGGTCATTCTAGTTCTTCTATGTGGATGCATCCCACACGTTTTGATGAGCTGTGTTCTCATTTGTTTAGTTCAAAATATTTTTAAATTTCTCTTGAGATCTCTTCTTTGACCCATGTATTATTTAGAGGTGTGCATACTGTCTTAATTACTAGAACTTTATAAAAGTTCCTGACATCTGCTTCTAAGTTCTTAACTTTTATTTGTCTACTTCAACATTTTTGGCTTTTATTTAGCCTTTGCATTTCCATATACATTTTAGAATCAACTTGTCAATTTCTTAAAAAACTGTGGGGGTCTGATTGGGATTACACTGACTACATTGATGGGTTCTTGAACAGTTGGCCTCTTTACAATATTGAGGCTTATAATTCATGCACATTGTATATCCCTCCATTTATTTTGATATTATTTTCTCTCAATAACTTTTCGTAACTTTCTATGTAAAAATTTTTGTGCTTTTGTTATATTTATTTTTAGGCATGTGATTTTTAAAAATAATTTTGTCGAGGTCATATTGGTTTATAACGTTGTGTGATTTCAGGTGTACATTGTTATATATCAGTTTCAGTATAGACTGCATCTTGCTTACCATCAATAGTCTGGATTTTATCCATCACCATCCATATGTGCCCCTTTACCCCTTGTGCCCTCACTCCTGCCCTCTTCCCCTCTGGTAACCATTAATCCGTTCTCCTCATCCGTGTGTTTGTTTGTCTTTCACATGCGAGTGAAATCGTATGGTGTTTGTCTTTCTCTGTCTAGCATATTTTGCTTAACATGATATCCTCAAGGTCCATCCATGATGTTGCAAATGGGACGATTTTGTCTTTTTCTATGGCTGAGTAGTATTCCATTGTATGTATATAATTACACTTCACATATTCTTTATCCATTCATCCGTTGATGGGCACTTGGGTTGCTTCCACATCTTGGCTATTGTGAATAATGCTGCAAAGAACATAGGAGTGCATAAATCTCTTTGTATTGATACTTTCATGTTCTCTGGATAAATACCCAGTACTGGGATAGCTGGATGATATGGTATTTCTATTTGTAATTTTTTGAGAAATCTCCATACTGTTTTCCGTAGTGGCTACACCAGTTTTCATTCCCACCAGCAGTGTAAGAGACTTCCTTTTTCTCCACATCCTCTCCAACATTTGTTATTTTTTGTCTTGTTAATTATAGCCATTCTGACAGGTATAAGGTGGTATCTCATTGTAGTTTTGATTTGCATTTCCCTAAATTAGTGATGTTGAACATCTTTTCCTGTGTCTGTTGGCTATTTGTTTATCTTCTTTGGAAAAAATATCTGTTCATATCCTCTGCCCATTTTTTGATTGGGGTGTTTGTTTTTATGTTGTTGAGTTGTATGAGTTCTTTTTATATTTTGGAAGTTAACCCTTTGTTGGATATATGATTTGCAAATATTTTCTCCCAGCTGGTGTTTGTCTTTTCATTTTCTTCATGGTTTCCTTTGCCTTGCTGAAGCTTTTTAGTCTGATGTAGCCCCATTTGTTTATTTTTTCTTTTGTTTCCCTTGCCTGAGTAGATATGATATTCGAAAAGATGCTGCTAAGACTCTTTGATGTCCAAGAGTGTACTGCCTAAATTTTCTTCTAGGGATTTTATGGTTTCAGGTCTTACATTCAAGTTTTTAATCCATTTTGAGTTAATTTTTGTGCATGGTATAAGGTAATGGTCTACTTTCATTCTTTTGCATGTGGCTGTCCAGTTTTCCCAACACCATTTATTGAAGACTTTCCTTTCTCCACTCTATGTTCTTGGCTCCTTTGTCAAAGATTAGCTGTCCATAGATGTGTGGTTTTATTTCTACACTTTCAGTTCTGTCCTCTTGATCTGTGTGTGTCTGTTTTTGTGCCAGTACCATGCTGTTTTGATCACTGTAGCTTTGTAGTATATTTTGAAGTCAGAGATTGTGATGCCTCCAGCTTTGTTCTTTCTTCTCAAGATTCCTTTGGCTATTTGGAGTCTTTTGTTGTTCCATATAAATTTTAGGATTCTTTGATTGATTTCTGTGCAGAATGTCATTGGGGTTCTGACTGGGATCGCACTGAATCTGTGCACTGCTTTAGGTAGTACGGACATGGACATTTTAACATGTTTATTCTTCCAATCCATGAGCACAGAATATCTTTCCATTTCTTTATGTCTTCTCGGATTTCTTTCAATAATGTCTTATAGTTTTCAGTGTACAGGTCTTTCACCTCCTTGGTTGAATTTATTCCTAGATATTTTATTCTTTTTGTTGCTATTGTAAATGAGATTGTATTCTTGGCTTCTCTTTCTGCTAGTTCATCATTAGTATACAGACATGCAACTGATTTTTGTAAGTTGATTTTGTACCCTGCAACTGTGCTATAGTTGTTGATTATTTCTAATAGTTTCCTGGTGGATTCTTTAGGGTTTTCTATGTATAGAATCATGTCATCCACAAACCGTGAGAGTTTTACATCTTCCTTTTCAATTTTGATACCTTACATTTCTTTTTCTTCTCTAATTGCCCTGGCCAAAACCTCCAGTACTATGTTGAACAGGAGTAGTGAGAGTGGACACACTTGTCTTATTCCTGTTCTTAGAGGGATGGCTTTCAGTTCTTCACCATTAAGTATGGTGTTGGCTTTGGGTTTGTCATATATGGCCTTTATTATTTTGAGGTACTTTCCTTCTATACCCATTTTATTGAGAGTTTCTATCATAAACAGATGTTGGATCTTGTCAGATGCTTTCTCTCTATCTATTGAGATGATCATGTGATTTTTATTCCTCATTTTGTTAATATGGTGTATCACATTGATTGGTTTGTGGATGTTGAACTATCCCTGCATCCCTATAAATCCCACTCGATCATGGTGTATGATCCTTTAATATATTGCTGTATTCAATTTGCTAATTTTTTTGAGGATTTTTGCATTTATGTTCATCAGCAATATTGGCCTGTAATTTTCATTTTTGTGTTGTCCTTGTCTGGTTTTGATATCAGGGTAATGTTGGCCTCATAGAATGAGTTAGGAAGCGTCCTGTCTTCTTTGGTTTTTTGGAATAGTTTGAGAAGGATAGGTATTAAATCTTCTTTGAATGTTTAGTAGAATTCTCAGGAGAAGCCACGTGGTCCTGGACTTTTGTTTTTTGGGTGTTTTCGATTACTGTTTCAATCTCTTTACTTGTGATTGGTCTACTCAGATTCTCTATTTCTTCTTGATTCAGTTTTGGGAGGTTGTATGAGTCTAAGAATTTATCCATTTCTTCTAGATTGTCCAATTTATTGGCATATAATTTTTCATAGTTTTCTCTTATAATCCTTTCTATTTCTGTGGTATCCATTGTAATTTCTCCTCTTTCATTTCTAATTTTATTTATTTGAGTCTTCTCTCTCTTTTTCTTAGTGAGTCTTGCTAAGGGGTTGTCAATCTTGTTTATCTTCTCAAAGAACCAGCTGTTAGTTTCATTGATCCTTTCTATTGTTTTTTTAGTTTCTATTTCATTTATTTCTGCCCTAATTTTTATTATTTCCCTCTTTCTGCTGACTTTGCACATTGTTTGTTCTTCTTTTTCTAGTTCTGTTAGGTGCCGTTTAAGATTACTTATTTTAGATTTTTCTTATTTGTTAGGTAGGCCTGTATTTCTATAAATTTCCCTCTTAGTACTACTTTTGCTGCATCCCATAAGAGTTGGTATGTTGTATTTTCATTTTCATTTGTCCCAGGTATTTTTTTATTTCTTCAATGATCCATAGTTATTCAGCAGCATGTTGTTTAGCCTCCATATATTTGTGACTTTCCCAGCTTTTTTCTTATAGTTAATTTCTAGTTTCATAGTATTGTGGTCAGAAAGGATGCTTCACATGATTTAAGTCTTCTTAAATTTATTGGGGCTTGCCTTGTTTCCCAAAATATGGTCTATCTTTGATAGTGTTCCATGTGCACTTGAGAAGAATGTGTATTCTGCTGTTTTTGGATGGAGTGTTCTATATATGTGTCTATTAAGTCCATCTGGTCTAGTCTTGCATTTAAGGCCACTGTATCCTTGTTGACTTTCTGTCTGGGTGACCTGTCCATTGAGGTAAGTGGAGTGTTGAGGTCCCCTACGATTATTGTGTTGCTGTCAATTTCTCCCTTTAGATCTGTTAATAGTTGCTTTATATGCTTTGGTGCTCCTGTGTTATGTGCATATACATTCATAAGTGTTATATCCTCTGGTGGAATGTCCGTTTTATCATTATATACTGCCTCTCTTTGTCTTTTACCGTCTTTTTTATCTTTAAGTCTGCTGTGTCTGATATAACTATGGCATCACCTGCTTTCTTTTGCTTGCCATTTGTTTGGAGTATCATCTTCCCCCTCATCACTCTAAGCCTATGTTTGTCTTTAGAGCTGACATGTGTTTCCTGGAGGTAGCATATTATTGGGTCTTGTTTTTTAATCCATCCAGCCACTCTGTGTCTTTTGATTGGGGAATTCAACCCATTTACATTTAGAGTGATTATTGATATATGAGGGCTTAATACTGACATTTTATCTCTTGTTTTCCAATTGTTCTATATTTCCATTGTTTCTTTTCCCTTGTATTTCTGACTGCCACTTCAGTTTGGTGGTTTTCTTTGGTGGTTTTCTCTTTATTTATAATTAATGGCTCCGTTCTGATTTTTTGTTTGGTTGTTACCATGAGGTTTGTATAAAAGATCTCATAGATGAGACAGTCCATTGTCTTTTCTTTTTTTCTTTTTTCTTTTTGAGGAAGATTAGCCCTGAGCTAACATCTGCCACCAATCCTTCTCTTTTTGCTGAGGAAGACTGGCCCTGAGCTAACATCCATGCCCATCTTTGTCTTCTTTATCTGTGGGATGCCTGCCACAGCATGGCTTGACAAGTGGTGCATAGGTCTGCAGCTGGGATCCAAACTGGTGAACCCCGGGCTGCCAAAGCAGAACGTGTGAACTTAACTGCTTGACCACTGGGCTGGCCCCCAAGATAGCCCACTTTCTGATAGCCTCTTATCTCCATTAGCCTAAGTAGGTTCCATCCCCTTCCTCTTCCCCTTCTAACTTATGGTTGTCACAAATTGTCCTTTTTTGTGTTTTGAGTGTGTGACTAAATTGAAGTGTTTATAGTTTTTTTGATGCTTTCCTTCCCTTTATCTTTTTTGTTATAATTGTTTGCTAACCTATTCTGATATAGAGCTACAATTTTCTGATTTTATCTGTCTATTTATCTCCTTGCGCAAAGCTTTGTAAACCTTTGCCTTTTTCTTTCAGGTAGGAGGGCTCCCTTCATCATTTCTTATAAAGCATGTCTACTGGCAATGAACCTCCTCAACTTTTGTTTATCCGGGAAAGCTTTTGTTTCTCCATCATATCTGAAGGATACTTTCACTGGATAGAGTATTCTTGACTGAAAGTTTTTGTCTTTCAGTATTTTGAATACCTCATTCTATTCTTTCCTAGCCTGTAAGTTTTCTGCTGAGAAATCTGTTGATAGCCTAATAGAGGTTCCTTTTTGGGTTATTTTCTTCTGCCTTGCTGTCCTTAATATTTTTTCTTTGTCATCAGCCTTCACCAGTTTTACTATTGTATGCCTTGGAGAAGGTCTTTTTGCCTTGATATAATTAGGAGTTCTATTGGCTTCATGTGCTTGTAAGTCCAGTTCTTCACCCAGGTTTGGGAAGTTCTCAGCTATTATTTCTTAGAACAAGCTCTCTGTTTTTTTATCCCCCTGGAATACCTATAATCCTTATGTTACTTTTCCTAATTGAGTCAGATATTTCTCAAAGAATTTCTTAATTTTAAAAAAATCATGGTTCTTTCTCCTCCTCCACCTGAAGAATTTCTATATTTCTATCTTCTACTTCATTAATTCTGTCTTCCATAAGGTCTGCTCTATTTTTTATAGTTTCTACATTATTTTTTATCTCATTAATTGTGTTCTTCATATCCAGAATTTCTGTATAGCTTTTTTAAGGGCCTCAGTCTTTTGATGAAGTATTCCTTCTGTTCGATAATTTTTTTTTTTTAAGATTGGCACCTGAGCTAACGTCTGTTTCCAATCTTCTTTTTTTTTCCTCTTTCTCCCCAAAGCCCCTCAGTACATTGTTGTACATTCCAGTTGTGAGTGCCTCTGGTTGTGCTATATGGGACGCCACCTCAGCATGGCCTGATGAGTGGTACCATGTCCACGCCCAGGATCCAAACCTGGGCCGCCGAAGCAGAGTGTGTGAACTTAGCCACCAGGCATGCGGACTGGCCCTCTATTCATTAATTTTATTCCTGAGCTCATTGAACTATTTTTCTGTGTTGTTTTGTAATTCCTTGAGTTTCTTCATAACAACTATTTGAATTCTCTGTCATTTAGACTGTAATCTTGTGTGGCTTCAGGATTGGTTTCTGGAGACTTGTCATTTTCCTTCTGTTGCAGTATTCCTGTAGTTCTTCATGGTGTTTGATGAACTGATCCTCTGCTGGTGCATTTGTGGTAGTATTAGGTCACCAATTCCACCCACCACTGCTGGGGACACAGAAGCTGTTTTCTTATCCCTGCCCGTCTGCTGGTAGTTGTGCCATTTGGGCTGTTGTGCATTCACACAGGCTGACCGCAGCCACCCAGAAAGTTGTGCTTACGTGGGTGGGACCTCTGCAGTTGGCAGGCAGGTCCAGCTAAGCTGCTGTGCTATGCGAGAGGGGCCTTTCACATGGGCTGGGGCTGCTGTGTTCATGGGTGGGTCTGGCTGAGCTGCTGTGCTTGGTGGGTGGAGCACGTTTGTGTGGGCTGAGCCACTGCCACTCAGTGGGAAGTGTTCATTGCAGGCAAGGCCACCTCAGTAGGTGTGTAGTTCCATGGGCTGGGCTAACACTCCAAAAGTGTTCATGTGTGGGCTAGGCTGCCCTCACTTCCACTCACAGTCACACTGCCACTGTGTGAGGGTCCCTGTCCTGGATAGCTGCCAGCGGGTGCACAAGGAGTCCACTCACCTAGTTCCACTGCTTTCCAGGGATCCAGTCCACCCACCTTCAGATGTATAGCTATGTGGATCTCTCAGGCATCCTGTTGTGTTATGTAGGGAATCCTCTGTTGGTTAATGAATGTCTGTTTAAGTTGTAACTTAGAGAGGAGAGACAAAGGGAACAACTCACTCTGCCATGATGCTGACATCACTTGGCATATGATTTTTTTTTCTGCTTTATCTTCCCAAACCCCCTGTACATAGTTGTACATCTTAGTTGCAGATCCTTCTAGTTGTGTGATTTTTAATACTATTATGAATGATAACTTTTTTTAAAGTATATTTTCTAATTGTTTGGTTCTAGTATGTAGAAGTCCAATTGGTTTTTGTGTATTGACCTTGTATCAATAGACTTTGCTAAATTCACGTATTCTAATAGTTTATCTGTACTTTTTTTTGTATTTTCTACATAGACAATCGTGTTGCCTGCAAATAGTGACAATTTTATTTCCTCATTTCTAATTCTTGCACCTTATATTTCTTTTTCTTTCCTTACTACTCTGACTAGTACCCCAATACAACATTCAAAAGAAGTAATTTTAGTGGTCATGTTTGTCTCATTTCCAATTTCATAGAGAAAGGAACGCTTTCAGTAATTTATGATTAAGTGTAAAGTTTTTTGTAGACTTTTTATAGATACTCATTTTTTAAAGTAAGGAAGTTCTCATTTATTCTTAGTTTGCTAAGAGGTTTTGTTTTTTAATATCACAAGATAATTTTATCAAGTGAGTTTTTTGGGGCATCTGTTAAAATAACCATATGTTTTCTCTTTTTTATTCCACAAGTATAGTGAATTACATTGATTTTTGGATGTTGAAATAACCTTGCTTTCCTGTAACAACCCTAAACCCTAGTTGTGTTGTGTTTTCCTTTTTATATAATTCTGAGTTTGATTGGCTAGTATTTCATTTAAGATTTCTTGCATATACATTTGTGAAGGATACTGGCCTGTACTTTTCTCTCTTGTAATTTCCTTATTATATTTTGTATTTGATTATGCTGGCCAGATTCTGCTCCCCACAGATAACAAGTTGTCAAGTGTTCCTTCTTTCTCTATTCTCTGGAAGAGTTTGGGTAAGATTGGTGTTTTATTTCTTCCTTAAATCTTTGAAAGCATTTACCAATGAAGCCATCTGGGCCTGAAAATTGTAGATTTAAATTCTGTAATTGTAAAGAGAACTATTCAGATTTTCTATTTTTTAAGGAATTTGTCCATTTAATTTAAATTCTCAACAATATCAGCACAAAGTTGTTGTACCATTCTCATGTCTTTTAAAAGTCTATAGGATCTGTAATGGTGTTGTTCTTTTCTTTCCTGATTTTCTTTTTTTTGGTGGTGAATCTTGCTAAGGATTTATCAGTCTATTAGTCTTTTCCAAGGATCAATTTTTGGCTTTGTTGATTTTCTCTTATATATATTTATTTTCTATGTAAGTAATTTCTACTGTAATCCCTATTATTCTCTTCCTTCTACTTTCTTAGGTCTTAATTCACTGTCTATTTTTAAAACCCTAAGATGAATGCTTAGGTCATTTGCTTTCAGCCTTCCTTCTTTTATAATTTATACAATTAGGGATATAAGTTTTCTTCTAAACACGGTTTTAAATTCACCTCATAACTTTTGATATACCACATTTTAATACTAACTCAATTAGCAATACTTTCTAAGTTCCATTGCAATTTCTTCTTTTACTTATTGGTTGTTTAGTAGTGTTTTACTTAATTTCTAAATATGTGGGGATTATCTAGTTATCCTTGTGTTATTGATTTCTGGCTTAACTATACTGTGATCAGAGAAAAACTGATTTATTTTAGTCTTTTAGAATTTACTGAGAGTTGCTTTTATAGCTTAGCAGAAGGTCAATTTTGGGAGATGTTCTATGTGCACTTCTAAAAAATGTGTATTCTGAAGTTGTTGGATGAAGTGTCCAATATGTCAATTAGTTCAAGTTTCTTAATCATGTTGGCAGAGCTTCTGTATTCTTATTCTGTATTCTATTTCTTATTTTTTTTTTTGTCTGCTTGTTGTTATATCTGTTGTTTTTTTTAACTTTTTATTGAGATTATGATAGTTTACAACTTTGTGAAATTTCAGTTGTACATTATTGTTTGTCAGTCGTGTTGTAGGTGCACCACTTCACCCTTTGTGTGCACCCTCCACCCCGCCTTTCCCCTGGTAGCCACTAATCTGTTCTCTTTGTCTACATGTTTAACTTCCACATATGAGAGGAGTCATACAGAGATTGTCTTTCTCTATCCGGCTGATTTCACTTAACATAATTCCCTCAAGGTCCATCCAAGTTGTTGTGATTGGGATGATTTTATCCTTTTTTATGGCTGAGTAGTAGTCCATTGTGTGTATATATACATATATATACCATATCTTCTTTATCCAATCATCAGTTGATGGGCACTTAGGTTGCTTCCATATCTTGGCTATTGTAAATAATGCTTCAATAACATAGGCGTGCGTGGGACTTTTGGAATTGCTGACTTCAAGTTCTTTGGATAGATACCCAGTAGTGGGATAGCTGGGTCATATGGTAGTTCTACTTTTAATTTTTTGAGAAATCTCCATACTGTTTTCCATAGTGGCTGCACCAGTTTGCCTTCCCACCAGCAGTGTATGAGGATTCCTTTTTCTCCACAACCTTTCCAACATTTGTTACTTTTTGTTTTGGTTATTTTTGCCATTCTAATGGGTGTAAGGTGATATCTTAGTGTAGTTCTGTTGTTTTTTAATATTCAACATTCTCTTTAGATTTCCCACATATATACCCTCTCCACTTTTCATCATTTCTTTCTTTCTTTTCCATGTTTACATACGGGATTATTTTCCTCCTTCCTGAGAAGAGCTGCCTCTAGTATTTTACTGTGGGTCTGATTGCAATGAAATACTTATTTTTGTTTGCCTGAAAATGTCTTTATTCTGCCTTAGTTTTGAAGCTTATTTTCACTGCGTACCCTAGGTTGGCTGTTATATTCTTTAAGCACATTGAAGTTGTCATTCCTTGTCTTCTGGCTTCCACCATTTATGTTAAGAAGTCAGCTGTCAGACGTATTGTCGCTCCTTTGAGTGTAATGTGTCTTATTCCTATGGTTGGTTTTAAGATTTTCTCTTTGGTTTTTTTTTTTTTTTTAAGATTGGCACCTCAGCTAACATCTGTTGGCAGTCTTTTTCGTCTTCTTCTTCTCCCCGTAGGCCCCCCTATGTAGTTGTATATTCTAGTTGACCTGAAGTTATCTCCAAGAGAGACGTAGGTAGAAAAGAGGTAAAGACCAGGACTAATCGCCAGGTTCCTCCAACATTTAGAGATCCGGAAGATGAGGAAAAGACAGCAAAGGAGACTAGGAAGGAACATCCAGAGATGTAGCAGGAAAATGAGAAGAATGTGATGTTCAGGAGGGAGTGGCCAGCTGTATCAAGTGTCTCCCAGAGAGGCCCAGTTAGATAATGACGGGCAACTGACCACTGGGTTTACGAATGCAGAGGCCATCAGTGATTCTGATAAGGGCCTTCTGGTGTCATGGGAGAAAAGAGAGTCTTTTATGTATAGATTCAAGAGAGATCAGCAGAAGAGAAATTATGGACAGTAAGGATGGGCAACTTTTCAAGGAAATTTTCAATAAGCAGGACAAAGAAGATGGGCAGAAGCTGCATTGGGAAGAAAGGTTGGAAAGAGTTTTTTCAAATTGGAGAAATAATAGCGTGTCTGTTATGTTGGTTGGAATGGTCTAGTAGAGGGGGAATAGTGACGTTGCGAGAGAAAGAGTGGAGAATACAGAAGCAATGGCCTTGAGCGGGTGAGAGGGACTGGGATCCAGTACACACCTTGGGGCTGCCTCAGCTAGGAGCACAGACAGTTCAACAGGAGCTGCCTGGTGTGAGCCAAAGACTGCTGTTGGCCACAGATGTCCAAGAAGAGGCTAAGATTTCTCACCTGTTCCATCCTGTGACTTCTATATTTGACTCACCTTTCAGTACTAAAGAGTTGGCTCCTCCAACAAAGATCTGGCAAAGGGAGGGAAAAGTAGTACAAGGGAATGCGGCTCCTTCAGAAAGAGAAGACACAGGTTCCTTCTCCCCACCCCTGCCCTTTGGTTCAGGCTTTTCCCAGGAACTGCAGGGTAGCCTGAGGGGAGACCAGAGCCTGCCTTTATGACTCAGCCCTGAATGTCAGGCCATAACTGCCCCTCACTACAGGGAGGGACACACCCATCTCTGCCTTGTTCAGGTTGTCATCATCCACCAAGGTCTCAGGCCAGAACTCTCGTAGCCACCTTGCCTCTTCCCCTTCTCTCACCTCCACCAACTAGTCAATGATCAAATCTTATAAATTCTATTGCAGAAATGTTTCTGCCAGGGCTCTATTTCTCTCCTTTCCCTCAGCACTGCAAAATCTCCACCCTCTTTCTCTTGGCCTATCTCAAGGCTTTCCACGGGTCTCCCTGCCTCCTACTCTTTTCTCCTCCATCATTATAGGACCACTAGAATTATCTTAAAAAACAAAGCTGGATTTTTCATGTGTCCGTTTAAAAGCCTTTTCTGGCTTGCACGTGACTAGAAGCAGGAATTTTGAACCTGGGGTCTATACGTTCCCTGAAATCATAGGTAAATTTTACATGTACCATTAGGTGTGCATTTTTTTCTGGGGAAGACAGTGGCTCAGAGCTTTTTTGAGATTCTCAGAGATGTCCATGACCACCACAGCCTAAGAATCACAGGCTTGAAGGGTGATGTGCAAACTCCCTTCTTTAGAATACAAGGTCCCCCATTATTTGGCCTCCGTTGTACCTGCCATCACTCTTAAACATTCAACAGAGCATTTGCTGAGCACTAAAGAGAGCAAGCTTTATTGTGTGTGCTGGGGGAGACAGAGATAAACAAGACATGGAGCTTACCTTTCATCAAGAGCGGGTCTTGGAGAGGATACGGAGACAGAAAACAGACAGATAAATAAAAAGAATAATATTTTTTAAAACCAGTAAGTGCCATTTGGGAAATTAAAGTAAGATTATATGAATGCTAATTGGGGGTTACTTTAGGTGGTGTTGTAAACCAAACAGCCAATTTGGTCAATGGCAACTTTTAGTTTCTTTTTGGTTGATAATGGGAGTGGCTAAAGAAATTTGAAGAGGATGAGTAATAGCTACCCAGCCACAATTTCACAACCATGTTAGAAGCAGCTGCAGATCAAATTACACCCTCACAGAGGCATTCAAGAGCTAACTTCTACCAGGAGGCAAGTACAAAACATTTCATACGCCTATTCCATAGGCTTGAGGAAGCCCCAGCTCTCGGCCCTTTTAAGTGCCCCAACAAACACCAAGATTCCAGAAGCAGGAGTTTTACTACCTTGATAACCCACCAGCAACCAGAATCTTCCAGAATTCACAGCTGATTGATGATAGGACCACTTGCAATTTGGCTTAAAGCGTCTTCCCAGTGGGTAAAGCCCGTAGACCCCACTGGATTATTACACTCTGTGTGTACAAGGGAGGAAGAATGTTTCCACAACATTTTAGTTAGCCCAGCTATTGTCTTAATTTGGCTTCTCCCATAAGCAGACCTTAAGACAAGACATTGTGTACAGCTATTTTATTTGGGAGATGATTTCAGGAAGCATAAGTGAAGAAATAGGGAAAATGAAACAGGGAAGAGAGAAAAGAGAGCAAAGGGTTTGCTAAGGAGCAGTTGGGCATTAACCCATCTGGCGACCCTCTGAGACACCAGGTAGAGCAAGCTTCACAATCTTTCCACCAAAGGACTGGGGGCCTGGGGTATTTATCCAATGACTCCCATCTTCTATCGGTTGAAGATTGCCCCTGGGGGCATTAACTCTCCTAATTGGACCTGCTTTTAGCAGAGCAAGTTCCAGTGGTGGTGGAGAAAACAGTCAGGGAGAAGAGAGAAAAGACACAGGTGCGTGAGGTGGGAGGTGGCCAAGCTGTTGGACACTGACCACCTCAGAGCAGGTGAACCCAGATGGGCAGAGGGGTTGGGGCTGGAGCACCCACGGCGCCCTCTCACACAGATCCTGAAAATTTCACAGAAGAACTCATTTCTTATCTACCAATAAAAATCCATTTCTGGCATTCACTGTGCTGCTTAGGGAAGTGTTGCTCATTGATCTAGACACAAATACCATGGGCCTCCTGCTAATTACCAAGCCTCAGTCTGCACTGGGCATTCTGGATTGCAGTGCCAGCAGCCTTGGGTTATAGCTAAACCTAAGTCACACAGGCATAGAGTCACACTTCCATGCTGGGATTTTTTCAGGTGAATTACACTCTAACAGGTGGGTTGCCAAGGAAGTCCTCTCTGAGGAGGTGACCATGAAGCTGAGATCTGAGTGACAATAAGGAGCTTGCTAGGCAAGGTTGAGCACTTTAGGCACAAGGACCAGCTCCTGCCATTCTTCCCCTTCCCCCTCCTTCTTCTCTGGCAGGCCAGGACCTTTTATGCTTTTTGTTTGTCTACTTGGAAAATGACTCTTGGTGGCCTCTATGCCTGGCAAACTCCTCTTCAGGCATCAAAGCCCAGCTCAAATATCCCACCTGCTTATAAACTCTTTGGACAACTTCACTTGAGCCCTTTGAGCATCCAAGGCACTTGGCCCTACCTCTGCCTTAGTATTTATTAGGTTGTGTTATATTTTGTCCTTTTATGTTTGCCTTCCTAAGAAGGCTTGTTCATCTCTGCATCCCTGGTCCTTAGCCCGATGCCTGGCTCATAGTAAGGGTTCAATAAACATTTGCCCAACGAATGGTGTCGGTGGGCTGGGCAGGGAAGGGCAGTTAGTCAGGATAAGGGCCAGGGTTGACTCCTCTTCCTAAGTCACTTGCTACCCAGCCCTCACACCCCCAGACCAAAGCTTCACCTCCAGAGGTCCCAGGAAGGGGAGTGTTCACAATGTCGGCAAGGGAGAGGCTTTCTTCTGCGCTGAGCACAAAGGCAGGTCTTTGGGGATCTGCCGCGGGGGAGGCTTGGCCCTCTCCCGTTCCGCGGTTTAATGTGTAACTGCTCACCTTTCCTGAATGTTAGCCTCTTTTATTTGCCTGTAACCCTTTCACCTTGCTGGGTCGCCTCGGTTACGACGTGCAGTCCCACTGCAGACCCGTCTCAAGCCTCGCCACCTCTGCTCCACGCTCACGCTGACTGACAAACGCTTTGACACCCTGTCTCCAGCCTTGGGGCCTGACCTGGGCTAGACTTCCTGAATCCCCAGACACTCCCCAAACCACCCCACCTGGGGCAGCTCCTAGGAGCATCAGGCACTCCTTGAGGGTAAGATCCTTGGGGGCAGGGCCTGTCTTGTGCCTCCCACAGCGCCTTGTACTTTGGAGATGCTCAGAGAGTATTTGTGGAACTGAACCGAACTGCCGTCCCTTCTTCTGCTAAGCTCCCTTCATCTGAAGACTGTTTCTGTTTCCCAGAAGAGTTCACACCCACCTGTAAGCTCACCCTCCCCGCCCCCCGCCTTCCCTTATTCCTTCCTTCTACAAACATTTATTGAGCACCTAGGATACTTCAGGCACAGAGGAGCCCATGGTAAATAAGACATTCCAGGCATCTCTTTTGTGGAGATGACCTTACAGTGGGGGGTGAATCAACAAAGTGACCTCAAGCAGTGGGAGATGCTCTAAGGGAAATCAGCAGAGGCCCCAAGAGAGAGGAGAGAAGAGCGTCTGCTCTGGAGAGGGTGGTGAGAGAAGGGGCCGTCGGAGGAGGTGACAGAACACCTGATGCGCAGCGTCAGTGTCTTAGTGATGTAAAATCTTGTTTCTTAAAGAAAAACAACCTGTAGCTAAGGACGTAAAGTTCATTTTGGTAGCCAGTACGTGGGTATTTATTACCTTTCGCACGTTTCTGTATTAAAAGTGTTTCTGTATTTAAAATGTTTTTTGCATTAAGTCATCTAATTGAAAACTTCTACTCTAATGTGACACATGACCTGCAGCTCATATGAATGATGAATAGCCACCTTGGAGCGTCATCGCTGGGCCCCTGAATGACTCTTATTCATCCTTCAAAACCCAGCTCAAATATCACCTTCCCAGTGAAGCCTTCCTTTACCTCCACTTAGGAAGAGTCAGTCGTTCCATGGACTGCAGTCACTCAGTACATTGCTTATATGTTTCTCTTTTTTTTTTTTTTTGAGGAAGATTAGCCCTGATCTAACGGCTGCCAATCCTCCTCTTTTTGCCAAGGAGGACTGGCCCTGAGCTAACATCCGTGCCCATCTTCCTCTACTTTTTTATGTATGGGACACCTACCACAGTATGACTTGCCAAGTGGTGCCATGTCCGCACCAGGATCCGAACCGGTGAACCCTGGGCCGCCGAAGCAGAACGTGCGTGCTTAACCGCTGCGCCACCGGGCCGGCCCCTCTTATATGTTTCTAATAAATCTTAACATATTGTATCAGAGTTTATTTGTGTGCATATATAGATTCTTCCAAAGCGTCTTTGAATCTTGTTCATCTCTTTATCCTCAGCTTCTAGCACAGAGCACATAGTAGCACATTCTGCATTCTCGATAATGATTTCCATGATGCTTCTTGGATGAATGAATGAATGTTTAACCTTCAAACAACAAGCTCTCAAAAGAGTATTAATAGAAGATATTTGTATACAAGGAATATGCTAATTAAAATTAGTTTTATTTATTCATTCACACAAACTCAGCAAGAACTCCATTTGGCTGCTATTAATGTTTAGTGTGATTTACTGTAAGTACTAGAAATGTAAAAAATGTGTTTCTTTTGAAAGGAAAGCCACAGTTCCTCCTGGTTTTCCCCCATGCCCCTCCCCCCGGCTTTTGCCTGAATTAGTAAGGCTTTACTTTACTTTAGTTCAAGTCTTTTCCTGAAACCTGCCAGCTGCTCACATGGTGATTTAATTACTTCTGAATCTACTGAAGGCAAATACCAAGCAATCTATGGGGAAGATTATGGAGTTCCCGGTTATTTATTAAGTGAACCTCACGTAGTCCTTATGGCTGCGACGGTGACTCCACGGCGCACCGCCACCCTGTGGGTGTCAGTGTTGGGAGGGGAGCGTAGTGAGATAAGTTCAGATCTTGAAGTTCGCCAGCAGAAGGACGGCAGAACCCTTGTAGGAGGTCCAGCCAAGATGGAGGGCTGCTAGCTCCTCCCAAAGTTATAGGGTTTTCCTGGAGGGACACGGTTAATAAACATAAAGCCCCTTTCTTTTCCTTCCAGGATGGAGTTGACACCAGGGTTGAGCAGGTTGTGTGGGGAAGTGTAGATCTGGAGCAGGACTGACTTGCTTCATATCTCAGTGCTGCCTCTTTTGAGGTGGGAATATTGGAGGACCTCCCTCTGCCTCGGTTTCCTCATCTGTAAAATGGGGATGAGAGTGGCCTCTCCACGTCATAGGGTTACTGCGAGGATCGGATGAGTTAACACAAGCGAAGTGCTTAGAACAGGACACAGAGTAAGTGCTCAGGAGCAGAAGGAGCTCTCCAAGAAACTCATTCACGCAGCCCAACTCATGCAGAGAAAGAGGGTGATCATTGCGGCTGCCATTTGTCCCCTGGCTGTTTCCTCACCCCTGTCCCGTGATTTCCTTCACTAATGGAAAATCCTTTAGTAAAGTGCTACAAAAATATGCAGAGCTTTCTTCTAGCCCCAAGACTAACCAATTTTTTGGTGGGGGGTGGGGCTTGGATTACAGCGAAGGGGAGACAGTGCCGACTTAGCATAAGTCAGAGGGAAATGGAATAACCAAAAATGTGAAATTCAATTTACCTCATTGACATTATTCTACCAATGTTTGCATTTGGAGACTACTAACGTGTGAGGTCTCAGGGCTTTGCCACTAATTTACATCCAGTTTAGATCAATGGGCTGGCTCCCAGCTTGCATTGCCATATTTAGCACCACCCCCACCCCCTAATACATTGGTTAGAATGCTTTGGGATGTAAGTAACACAAAAATAACTAGTAGTGATTTAAGCAATAAAAACACTCATCATCTCCTAAAACAAGATGTGGGTTCGTTCTGGTTCAGCAGGTCACTGGTGCCATCAAGGGCCCATGTCTTTCCCTTCTCGTGCTCTGCCATACTCTGCATACTGGCTATTCTTCTCCAAGCTTCTTTCTTTTTTCTTTTTTTGGTGGGGGGAGGGGAGGATTGTCACTGGGCTAACATCTGTGCCAATATTCCTCTGTTTCATGTGGGAGCCACCTCAGCATGGCTTGATGAACGGTGCTAAGTTCACACCAGGGATCAGAACCCGTGAACACTGGGCCACCAAAGCAGAGCGCATGAACTCAACCATTATGCCACCGGGCTGGCCCTCCAAGCTTCTTTCTTTACAGTTGCAAGGTGGTTTCTGCGGCTCTTTTCCCATCTCTTTCTCTATTTATCATGGAGGAGAATAATGCCCAGTTGCCCCTTGTTCCCCGACAGACTCCTGCATTATCTCGTTGTCTGACTGGGACACATGGCAACCTCTCTAACTGTAGGGGAGGCTGGGAAAACAAGTGGCATTTTCAGCCTCTACAGCACGTGACGGGCCCACCCAGCCAGGAAGTGCAGTGGGAGAAGACTGTAGTGCAGACACCCGATAACGCCTGCCAAACTTGCTCAAGCTCCTCGTCCAGAATTCTCATCTATGTCCCCTTTTCCCAAGGTCCCTTCCAACTCATATTAAGTGGCTAGAAGAGGGTCTGTACCTTCCTAAGGCTCTTCTTTTTATGGGGCTGCTGCGCACACCTGCACAGGTTGAGAGCTGTGTGGTTCTAGGACATCCTTGTGGACTGCCACGTGAACGGTGCCTCCTGAAGTTGTGTGGTGCACAACCTTCTCAACCGGCAGCCTTGTGGACCATTTCTGACTCATCCTGTATTGATCTCTTACCTCACTCTTCACCCTCTTACTTTACATTTCCTAACTTAGCTTTCATTCATTCATTCAATAAACATTTATTGGTCACCTAGTAAATGCCAGGGTGTGGGATAGGCATTGGTTGGTCGTGGATGGAGGGTGATATAAACATGAAAAAAGCAAGTCCTCATCCCCTAGGAACTACATTCCAGGGATGGAGACCCATATATGATCAAATATTTATAATACTGTGATAAGTGCTGTAGCAGAGTGTGTCACACAGTCCCATAAGTGTACACAGGAAGGAGTGGCTGAAGTAGGGAAAGGCTTCCAGAGGAGGTGACCTTGGAGCTGGGTTTTGAAGGCCAAACGGTGTGTTCTAGGAAGAGGTATGAAAGAGAACACCATGTTGTAGAGGAAAAGCTCTGTGTGGCAGGGCATGGTGAGAGATGTGACCAGGAATATAGGCCAGAGTGGAATTATCATATACAGTGTAGGATGGAGCCAGGCGAAGGACTTGGAGTTTATCCCATGGAACAGAGAGCCATAGTGGGGTCGGGGGTGTGCATAGCAATGTCTAGGAGCACAGGCTTTCAAGTCAGGCAGACATGGGGCCTGATCCCAACTCTACCACTTACCCACTGTGCGACCTTGGGCAAGTCACTTCACCTCTCTGAGTGCCAGTTTCCTGGATGCCGAATGGAGAGAAATAATCTGTGCCTGTTAGGGTAGTTGTAAGGATTCAATAAGGCAGTATAGATCAGGTGCTTTACACAGACCCCGGCACACAGGAGGTGCTTAGTACATGGTGACTTGTTTCCATTATTACTGTTTTGTTGTAGCATGAGGCAGATACACATGAGAGGACAGCACACAACTCAACCAAAATGGGATGTGCCAGGTGGCCCGGATGAGATGTATTGTTGGCAGTGGGGGAGATCGGCCATCAGGACCCCTGTGGGTAGGGAGTGGACAGGTGGTACGTCATACTTGAGCTGGACTGTGAAGAATGAATAGAAATTAGGTAAGAGAGAGAGGGAAGGCAGGAGAGCTAGGAATGCACCCAGCAGGGACAGCGTGTTTATGGGATGCTATGCGGGCTGGTTGGGCAGCAGGGTGGGGTCTCTTGGGGTAAAGGAATGGGAGAACATGGGCCAGGTGTCATGGGGGCCTTCGATTTGTTGACTTGGCCCCCCCCCCAGGTCTCATTATTCCCCTGATCTGGCACCTCCTCTCCTCTCAGAAGGTATAGGATCCCCTGAGGGGGTTGCAGGCATGTGTCAAACTTCTGGCCTGGCAGTTCCCTGGCAAACCAGGCTCCACCTGCCCTTGTGTGTAAAGCCGGTGCCCATGATGGCCGCCCCCTGGTCTCCTGTGTCCCGGCAGGAGATGATTAATGGCTTAGCTGCACCGATGTGTTGTATTTTGGTCTGTTCCCAAGCAGATAGATTTTTCTTTCCAGATAAAACGAATGCAGGCCCTTCCTGGGCTGCCAGTCCCTGTCCACTCCTCCCGGTCGCGGTCTGTTAGGGAACGCCGAAAGGTAAATGCGATGATAAGCTGGTGGGGGTGGGGGTGACTGTACCTTCAGGGGCCCTTGTCAACAGTGTAAAGTCACCTTGATGTGCCAGGACTAATGACGCTGGAGCAAGCCAAATGGAGCCTGGTGGCACTGAGGCGGAGCAGGAGCCAGCGCCCCAAAGGCCCAGAGCGGGTCTGTCAAGGCCTCCCGTCCCTCTGCCCGGGTCTTTTCCCTGGTGACTCTCACTCAGCTCATCTCATGCTGAGTGCAACACCTCCTGAACTTGCAGGTGCCTCCTCTGTAAAAGGAGATGTTACGGGTTGAATTGTGTCCCCCGCCCCAAATGATGTTGAAGTCCTCACCCCCAGTACCTGTGAATATGACCTTATTTGGAAATGGGGTCTTTGTAGATGATCACCTTAAGAAGAGGTCATTAGGGTGGGCCCTAATCCAATAAGCTGTGTCCTTATAAAAAGAGGAAGTTTGCACACAAAGACACACTCACAGGGAGAACGCCATGTGAAGACGAAGGCAGAGAGGGGGTGATGCTTCTATGAGCCAAGGAATGCCAGTTTCCTAGCAAACCACTCAAAGCTGGGAGAGGGCCCTGGAACAGATTCTCCCTCAGTCCCTCAGACAGAACCAGCCCTGCCAACATCCTGATCTTGGATGTCCAGCTTCCAGAACTGTGAGGCGGTGAATTTCTGTTGTTTTAAGCCCCCCAGTTTTTGGTTCTCTGTTATGGCGGCCCTAACGGACTAATCCAGGGGAATAATAGTCCTCCCCATGGGCTTGCAGTGAGGATGTAACAAGGAGGCTGATGATGCTACGTGGGGCCTTTATTAAGGACTCTCCATGTGCTGGGCTCTGTTCTAAGCATCCCTTTGCCTTGAGTCACTTTGTCCTCCTGACAATCTTAGGAGGTAGACCCTTAGAATTTCCACATTGTAGGTGGGGAGCTGAAGCACTGAGAAGTTAAGGGATTTCACTAGTTTCCCAATAGTAAGTGGAAGATGCTAGATTCCAACCCAGGGAGTCTCGGTCCAGAGTCTGTGCTTTAACTGCTAGGGGTGTGTGTCTGTGTGTGCCTCTGCTCCATGAGGCCCAGGGGGCCTGGCCCTGGAAGCTCCTGAAAGCAAAGGCCTGTGGTCTCCCATGATGATGACCAGCCTTTCAAGGGAGCCCTGGAGGATCAGATGGGTACCCGCTGGTTGTCAGCTGGCCCCTACATTCCCCTAAGGCCACTTACAGGGAGCAGACACCAAGGCTTAATTCAGTTGGGAGAGTTGAGACTGAGACTGTGGACCGATCCAGAGACCGGCCTGAAGGTAAAAAGCCCAAACCAAGGTCCCACTAGGCTTTCTAAGGAGGATGCTCTCTGGGAAGAGTGGGTTGTTTCAACCCATGCACTGAGCACTTAGGACAGACAAGACCTCTGCCAGTGGCCTGGGGATGCTCTAGAAGAGGCTGCGGCCACACCACGGAGATAAAGGCTCCTGCATGGTTTCTGCCGGAAACCCAGGAGGGATCAGCAAGAATCCCGATGTGCACAGCTGGAGAATTTGAGGAGAATGCAAATAATGAAGGGAAGTCCATGGTTTGCATCGGAAGAGAAAGGTTTTCCCCTAAAAAGGAGTCTGGAGGTGAATGTGTGCTAAACCCCAGTCATCAGTACGGAAATCTCTTGAGAGGCCTGCCTCTCGGCAGGGTTATCTGCCTTTTGAGCAACCAGACTTACCAAGAACTCCATGTATGGCCAGGCCTGATTAAGGGGAAGTGCTGGGTGGCCACACTGGCCTGCGACCCAGAGCACATCGGCTCTCAGAGGAAATTCTGGGTAAATGATGGGTCAGTCAGACTGTATCTGCCTAAAGTCCCACTCCCACTTCTCTGCCTCCCTAGGGCCCTCTCATAAGACAGACATTTCTGGAGAGAGTGTTTTAGTCCAGAGGGGTGACTCCACTGGTAGGTATCTTAGGAATCACTCATTCATTCATTCAGTCAGTCAGTCACTCGATCCATACGTTCAGGAAAGTCTTCCTGAGTGTCAGGCATCATGGCAGCATGTGGGGACGCCATGGTGAATAAGACAAACACATGGTCTTTCCCCACTTGGAGCTCGTATTCCAAGGGCAGCCTACTCGTGGAAACGTTTGAGGTCCTACATATTAAATAGGCTTTGACCTCAACAGGCTGGGTACCGCCCCATCCTCATAGTTTATGTTAACCTGAAGAGTAAAGGATTAGATCTAACGCGAAGAGGAAATTCAACTTCATTTTAAAAAATTGGGGCTCAGGAAGTTTCAAGGATTATAAAGTACCTATGCCTTACCACACCAGCAAAGGGCTGGTCCCATGACCCCTCCAGAGGGGGAACCTCACCTGAAATTTGCCTAAATCAGCGTGCAAAGTAACCAGGTCATGAAGGCAGATGACCCTTGTGTGATCTAAGCCGGTGGGTCTCCACACGGCAGCATGGGAGTCCCCGGGGCGATCAGGAGCTCACCTGGTTCATTGTTAGGCAGCCCATACTGCTGTCATTTCTCCCTGAGGCTCCCATCTTCTGGAAACTTTGCCCCAGCTGTCAGAGGTGGGCTGGCCTGCCTCAGAGAGGCTGCCCCAACTTTGCAGAACTTTTTTTCCTTAGAGACCCTTCAGGATCCCAAAGAATGGGGCTCATTTCCCCAGGCAGAAACTTTTTCAGACAATTTGGTCTCTGAGGAAATCTTTCTGGAAAAAGCAGAGACACCAACACCCCCAAGGCCTTTTGACCTTGGGCACTTCTTCTATCAGGGCCGTTATCCCCTGGCCTTTAAAAGCCTGTCACATGTTGGGACTGGGCCCACTGGGCCCTGCCTCACCAGGCACGGGGGACTCCTGACTCTGTCCTACCCCTCACCTGCACATCCTCCTTCGCCCCCAGGAGCCTCTGCGTGTCCCCCCAGAAGCCTGCCTGTTCCCTGAGCTAGGAAAGCTCTGTCTGCTCCCTCCCTTCCCCCTGACCTGGCAGGAGGAATGGAAACTTTCGTGGAAAGCACTTGCACTGACGAAAGCTCCCAAGTCAGGACTTCGACTTGGGCCCTGACAGGGCCACAGGCTCGGGATCCGGGGCCTCTGCTTCCCCGGGTCAGGACCTCCTGCCCCAGCTCCGCCCCTCGCTCTCTCTGCGACCATCATTCGTCGGCTCTCCCGTGACCCCAAGTGACTGCTCCACCACGAGAGAAGTAACTATCTTTCACGCTTTTCCCCCTTTTTTTGGTCTCCCCCCGACTTCCTCCTCCTTTTTATTATATGTTTTTCTTTGCCCCCTTCCACAGCACATCGGTGGCTGCGTAGTCTGCATGCGGCCCTGTGAAGTCGAAAGTCTAGAGCTTTTTGCCGTTTTGTTTAAGACCTGGTTATGGTTGTGGGATTTTTTTTTTTTTTTTTTGTCAGCTGCCTGTTATATCAATCACGGAGTCGGGATCTATTTATAGGTTGGGAGTACTGTGTCCTTAGTCACAAAGAGACACAGACAGGGGACTGTCAGCTGGTGCCGGAGGAGCTGAGCCACGAGTCATCAGCACTGGAAACACCTGAGGGGTAGACCATCCCACGCCAGCCCCGTCCTCTCCCCGGCCCTGAGCATGTGAGTAACGCAACTTCGCCCTTCCCTCCGCCCCAGACTCTACCCGGTTCCTTCCTGTCCTTTTTCCTACACACCCCCCTTCTCTCTTTCCCTCTCCCTCTTTTTTAATGGATAAAAATATCTCCTCGTGCCTGCTCTTTCATCTTGGTTTTCGGAACAGTAAAGCATCCCTGTGTGACCGAGAGGAAAATGTTGCCTTCCGCAGACTGTCATGGGAAGGTCAGAGGCACCGGGATGGCTGGGTGGGACGGTTACACAAACTCATTTGGAATCCGTAGGTTCCCTTTGATTTTTATTTGTTTTCCCTGCGAAAAAGTGAGTAAATCAAAAGGGCAAGGGAAAGTTTACACGCGGCTCAGCGGGGTGGTTATGGCTCCCAGCGTGAAAACTTTTATTTGCTGGCAGCTCCAGTATTGGGTGAGCCGGGAAGGTTACAGAGGGAAGACCCAGTTCGCCCAGGACAGGCGATGATGGAGGGCCCCCGGCAGATTTGGGTTCAACCTGGGAGCTTCCAGGTTCCGGGGGAGTCATGACAGTCCCAACAACCAGCTTTTCTATAGCGCTGCAAAGGAAAATGACTTTTTCCCTCCACGGAGCGAGTTTGCTTTGAGGAATCCAGAGGAGAGTGATGATTTGTCTTGCCTTACAGGCTTCTGTTGGCTCGCTCCTGTGGTGTATTTTCTTCATACTGAAAGGGGAACTTGGGTGGGGGCTGGGGATGGAGAGTCTCTGAAGGGACGAGCCAGGTGTGGAGGCTGTCCGTGCCTGCTCTGCATCCTCCCCCGAGGAAGACACTTAGTATCACTGTTCTTGTCAAAACTATGCTTGTTCCAGACAGTCAGGGGGCAAGCTCGCGGGCACATTGGTGGCTCCCAGAGATGGCAGTCCCCAGACCTTGTCCCGTGGTCCACACGGCCAACACCCCACAGGCTTCCTGCGGAAGATTTGGGACTCTAGTTTCTGGATAATGCGTAGTATTAACTAAAAATCCTTCACGTGGGGAGATGTGCTATACATTATTTACAAAGGAATAGGAACCCTAAGTTTTGGGAAAAATGTAATGAGCCTTAATGTATATTATATACAACGTTTAAAATGTATCTCATTCTTTCTACGAGTCTGATAACACTTGGGTTTCTATTTACTAAGACAGTGGTTGCCATATGCTGTATTGCCAGGGACTACTTCTTGATGTGTTTGGAAAATCAATATCCTAACAAAGAAATCATCTCTCCAACAGTTTAAGAGCATTAAACAAAACAGGTGAATCTGGATTATTTTTGATTAAAAACAAAGTAGCTTTAACAACACATCTAACTTGGTGAAAGTTAAATAATATGGACACACACACATAGAGAGAGGGAATTTGATCTCATTTTTATTTTGACCTTTATGAGCCTCTAACATTGCTTCTCCTGATTCTTTATTTTCAACTGTAATTTATTTAAGGTTATTTATATCTTTAATCCACTCATTTATTATCTTGGAGGGGAGCATGGAGATCAGGAAGGAATAAGAAATTAGAAGGCAAACTTCACAAATTCACGTAGTAAGACCACATTCATTGGTGGAAAAATTCAGACTAAGGAGTTTGGTGTAAAATGGGGGGAAATGTCACTATTTAAAACCTAATATGGAAAATAAAGCCCAAGAAACCAAGAAAAAAATTAAATAGAAGTTGTACATGTTAAGTATGCAGCATTATCATTTTTTCTATTCTAAGGACTCTATTTGGATAAACATATCCTGCTACGGTTTTCCACAATAATGCTGAAGTGAGATGCCGTGGGTTATTGTTAATTAAAGCTTGGGCAAACCCAGTGATTGAGACATTGCATTCAGAAATCACAGCCGTCAGCTGTGTGCAAAACTGAACTTCTTGCCCAAGACTTTCAGATTTCAACTGCTTTTTAGAGAAAGCGTGACTGTCTTTAACCTTTTAATCCAAGACCAAACCATTCCCTCCACTCCTCAGCATGCATGCTGGAGCCTGCTGGCCCACGATTGAGTGCGGTGGGAGACAGCCCCACATTTCTGAGCTGGTCCTGTGTTCTCATTAGCGGCAACGGTTGAGAGAGAAGAATATTTGTTAGAACATTTAGGCAGGAACTGTTCCTTTCCTTGGCTACCTGTTGATGCCTCTGGGTGGGATGGGGGCTCGTTTGGCAGGGCGATGATGGAGGGCCTGGCTTTCACCCTCAAGTTCAGGTTGTGGTTTTTCCCCTTTGGGCTTACTTATAGAGATGCACTTGGGGAAAACTTCAATGCATTTGCATAAGGCAGCCTCTGATTACTTAGTTTCTGCTTCAGTAACGATTAATTTTATGTGGACTGAGCTACCGTCAAACTCATTTTTTTTCCAAACTGATTTCTTACATGCAATTGGTCACGGGACTGTCTGTGACTTCACGTCTGCAAAACCTAACCCATTCCATCCTTGTCGTGGTTTTATTTCTCTGAATGTAAATGCGCACTCTCCTGCGTGCACGCACAGTTGTTTTATGTGCCCCCCTCCCTGGAGCACGTGGAAGCCCAGCCCAGGCCTCCTCCCAAACTGGGGACAGTGGGGCCAATGAGCAGGTGCTTTGGAATCCGGCAGCCTCAGGTGCAGGACCATCAATCTTGAGGAAGAAGGAATCGCAAATACCTGGAAAGCAGCCCCCTCATTCAAACAGTTTTACATAGCCGAGGTCTCTCCAGATACCCCGTAAATAAAAAATGGCAGCTGGCAGGATTTTTAAACCAAGGACCAAGCTCAGCTCTTCCTCCCCATCACTTCATTCTACAGTGTATCTGTCCATCTTTTTCTTATCTCTATTTTTACATTTCATTATCCTCCCGCGCGCTCTCTCCCTCCTCCCTTCCCTCCCCCTTCTCGCCTTCCCTGAAAAACACATTTCTATCTGGCACAGAAAATAAACTCAGATTGTGGGTAGTTATGTTAATCTAATTCAATCCTCAGCGGGTTAAGAGTGGAATTCTAATAGTGGAGCTGTTGAGGGCTTTTTTGTTAATGGCTTGGGGATTACATTGAGTTAAAGGCTCATTTCCTAATCAAACAGAGAGGGAGAGAGTGACTCCGAATATTTATGAGTCTCCCAGTGAGAGTTTAAACATTCAACTCCAAAAGTAGGGTTTCTGCAGGAGGAAAGAGTTAAAACCCCTCAGGGCTGCTGGGGAAAAAAATTAAACCAGTTAAGCCATCAGCATTTTCTGGCTGCTGTACAACTTCGGCAAAGTGGAAGGTGGGGAGAGAGAGGGGAATCATTTCACAAAGCGAAAATGGAAACTGTGGCAGAAGCTCTGAAGCCAGAGTCAGCTGATGTGTTTGCAAAAAAGTCCCCGGGAGCAGACAGGCCTCCTCTGTTCACCAAGGGCCTGGAGGGGCTACGTGCGTTTAACTCCCCGGATCAATTCTCCTCCTCCAGGCCAGAGGTGAGGACGTGGAGACAGGAGTATGGCTCAATTTACTGGCGGCTGGAGAGTTCCCCCTGCTGCCTGGTGGAGCTAGAGGAGAGGACTCCCCCCTCTTCGGTCCTGCCTCTGAAGTGCTGGGGGCCGGCTTCCCCTGCTAGAGCCCTGTCACGGCTCACAAGTCCCTTTCTCCCCCTTTGCTCTGTCGGGTCCCCTGCCACACTCTGCTTGTGAGGACCTCAAAGCCCAGCTGGTTCATTGTGCCCAGGAGAAAGCAAGTCCAGAAGTCCCTGCTCTCCAGCCAGAGAAAGGGAGGAGGAACTTGGCCAAGGTCAGGCAAGGTCAAGGCAAAGCTGAGGTCAGGAGTCTAAGTCCTCCACAGGCGTTCTGGCCGCGCTCTCCCCTCATTCTCTGGGGTGCAGTAGAGGAGAGGGGAAAGTCGGAGCCATATGGGTGCCAAAACGTGCCCCAGCTCTCCCGGAGTGCGGTTTCCTTCTCCAGGTTGGAAAAGAAGGAAGCCCTGATACAGGAGGATTCGGAATGCTCTGTGGACACTTCTCCTTTTCTTTGCCACCAACCAAGTGAGCAGTTTCTAGTCCCTTCACATGGGCCTTTCCCCTGCTGCGTGAGGTCAGCAAAGGCTCCAGACAGCCGACTTTCTGTCTCTGGGGACCTCTGGCTCTCTGTTTGCCCCCTACCTGGGCACTGTTCTTTCTCTTAGTACTTCTTGCTCGGTGGCCCACGAGTCCTCTTGCAGTTGCCCTTCCCGTGTCGAGGTGGCATTTATAACACGTCTGCATCAGCTTTTCTGTGAAGCCTTCCTTACAGGGTTGGCATCTCCTTCCATTAACTGCATTCATCCTCTGTGGTGTAATTGTTTCTATGGGTTTCCCGCACTGGACCAGGAACTCCATGAGAGCAGGGACTACCTTTCATTCCCCTCCGTAAGCCCAGCTCGTCGTCGATCATTCCTGCCCTCTTGCTGTAACAAGTGCGTCATGTGGACGGCTCAGAGCTGTGGTTAAGAGCATGTCCTGTGAGTCAGACAGCCAGGGTTCGAACTCTCCTGGCACCAACTTTCCTCAGCTGTGACATTTGAGCGACTTAACTCCTTAAGGTCTCAATTTTCCCATCTGCTAACCAGGGATAATTATAGAACCTACCTCAGAGGGTTTTTGGGAAGAGGAAATGCATGTTAGTATTAGCCCTTTGCCCAGGGTGTTAGCACTTTTATTTACTCGGTGTGGAGCAGTGACTTCTGCACACATCATGTTGCACCACTAAAGACAGGCTCCTACGCCTCCCACTGAGGAGCTATGTCTCAGTCAGCTCAGGCTGTTAAGACAGCGCAGCTTAAACAGAAATTTATTTTCTCACAGATCTGGAGGCTGGAAGTCCGTGGTCAGGTTCCAGTGAGGACTCTCTTCTTGGTGTGCAGAAGGTCACCTTCCCGTTGTGTTTTCACATGAAGGAGAGAGCAAGAGCTCTGTTCTAGCCTCCTCTTATAAGGATGCTAATCCCATCATGGGAGCTCCACCCTGGAGAGCTCATCTAACCCTAGTCATCTCCCAAAGCCCCACCTCCTAATACCATCGCATTGGAGATTAGGCACCAACAGTGTCCTGAATGTTGGCAGCAGAGTCCTGCATCAGCCAAACTTCCAGCTTCATCCTCCAATGGGCTCTTCCATTTGGAAATCAGAGATCGAGATTGAGAAACCCCTCCACCAGAGAACTAGGGGCTTTTAAACCACTGTGAGGAAGCGGAGGATGCGAGCCAGACGTTGGACAGCGTCCCTAAGTCAGGGGAAGAAGGCTGCACTTTCTGCTCTCTAGAAACAGAGTTTTGTCAGCTCTCTTGGCCCTGGCTCACAGTTCCATGAGCAGTTTTGTTCTTAGGGTCTCTGGGTCACCCCTGCACCCCTCTCCACCCTACACTCTCAGAGGGCGCTTTGGGCTCTACCCACAGAGCTGCCAGGCCAGTCCCAGCTGTGAAGCCAACCAGGTTGTGTTTTCAGGGCAGCAGGTGCCCGCTCTGTCCTCTCTCTCAACATGTTACTTGACAAGCGAATCCAAGAGCCGAGCGTTCCTGAGGAGGTGTCCTCTCGTGGATGTCCCCAGTCCCGGTGTCCTTGACAGCCCTTACGTGTGTCTGTGTAGGGTCTCTATGCTGCAAGGCAGTGAGCCCTCCTTCTTTGCTTTCCCCACTCATCAGCCACTCACGTCCTGATTGAAGCAGGGGATGGGAACGTGACTCACAGTGCCCCCCACACTCCCACAGTGCCCCATGTTTGGCTCACTCCCTCCTCTGTGCTCCCCTCCTAGAGTTGGAGGTGCCCCTACCAAACACTTGAATTGTCACTGCCTCCCTTTTTGCCTCCTTCTTATTCATCTTTGAACTTCCCAGTGCCTAGTGCCAGCCCTGGCACATAAAATGTGTTCAATAAATGCACTCAAAGTGAGCTGCATGGACTCTCCTCTCTCAAGAGGGCACCTCCAATCCCTTAATCACAGTGGGGAGTGATTTGAAATTGTGAATGTCCAGCGGCCTTAACTACATCAGCTCATGGTCCTCGCCGTGGCCTTTCTCCCCTCTCTGTCCTTCCTGCTTTCACATTCTTCTGTCCAGGAAAAAACAAAAGTGTGTCTTTTATTTAGATGTGCACAAACTTTCACAGGAATTTTATTCTGCTCAGTAAAGAAGCTTTGTCTAAGTTGATGTCAAGTTTAATTCCTAAACTGGCGTCTCTGCCGTCACTCCCCCTCATTTGTCACGCCCTTGCCTCTCCCCTTTCTGGGCTGAATCTGGCTTGCTTCACACTCTGCAGGGCCCTCGTTCTCCTCCTGCCTTAACCATGTGGGTCCCGGGGGATGCTCATAAGAGGGAGACCTTCCTTCTGAAGTGTTCCAGAGTGTCTGCTTCCATTAGCACAGACAAGGCTTTTGAAAGGTGCAAGGTTGGAACATCGTCTTAGGTACTGGCTTCTTTCCAGAACAGTATTTCTGCTCTCTTTTGGGAGACGGGATAAAAACTCAGGCTGCTGAGGGTTAAATGGTAGCAGTGAAAAGTCGAGGCATCTCTTGGGGACTGTTGGCTGGCTAAGACAATTGATTAACTTGGCTTAGTGATCTTTCCAGCAATATTCAGGAGTGAAATTATTGCTGATTAGGCTGTGTGTGAGTGTTAGGGTTCATGCAGTGAGGAGGGTAGGATAAGATCTGAGAAAGAAATGTCCTGGGTTGTCAGCTCCTAAGTCTCAGGAAGAGCCCTGTCACTCTCTATGGTTGTATCGGAACTTCGTGTGTGTACACGTCCGCTGGGGAGGGGCAGGCCGAGGGGTGCACAGGGCCTCGCTGAACACTTTCTTTGCAGCTCCTTGAGAATCTAGAATTATTTCAAAGTAAAAAGTTAAAAAACAAAGTCAACTAGAGGGAGGCCAGATGTTGAGGGCTGCTTCCCTGGGCTGCTCTGGTGGACAGAGGGGCAGCCGGTGTCATGGGAGGAGGCAGGGGCCAGGTGGGTCCACCCCCCAATCAGTGCTAATTAAGGTGCTCACGCTCGCAAGGCCTTAGTTTCCTGATTGTAAAATGAGGGATAGGCCAAGGTCTCTTAAGCTCTCCGGCTCCAGAAGCTGATGTTTTAGAACTATTGTTCATGATGGACCTGATACACTGTGCTCCGAACATGCCCAATCGCCACGGGTCAGCCAGCCTGCGTCCCGTTACTCCAAGGCCTTGGGCCCCGGCTTCACGCCTTTGCCATCCTCCATAGTCCTATCATCTATCATTGTCCTCCGTTTGTTCCCGCCTCCCCTGTCTATAAGCACATCTGGGCGGTGAGTGGAAAACTGGTCAGACCTACTGTTCAAAAACAAATCTGTAAGCTCTGCATTTTAAGTTTTGCTTTTAATTTTTGAGACCGTTGTTCCATACCTCTGTGGTCCTAACACTCTACGCCTCACAATGCTCTGCCCCGAAGTTGCATCGAGGCCTCTACACGTCTGCGAAGCCCCGCACCCGGGCGCCTGCTCCTCAGGGTTTGCTCAAGGCCCTTCGGCAGCCTCTGAAGAGAGGCACATAGTTGGGATTTGGGATGAGAGTTGCCAAATAGGGCGACCTCAGCCAGTCCTTAACCTCTCTGTACTCTCGTGTCTTCGCCCAGCAAAGGGGGCTGAAACGTGCTCTCACCATCTTGCAAGATTGGCATGAAGCTAAAATAGGAACCACTGGATAAACATTCCTTTAAAGACGGAAATCGCAACAGTTTTAGACTGGCTTATTCACCTGCATGCTGATCTCCATGAAGCAGCTTGGGTGGTGACTAAGCAGGCTTTAGAGCCACCATACTGGACCCATGTCCGCCTTGTACTTGCTGTGACCTTGTGCGAGTTCCCCAGCCTCTCCACTCCACACTTGGTTTCCTCATCTGTATAATGGGCATGATGAGAGCACCTCCCTCGCAGAGTTGTGAAAATTGAAGGATATCAACTTACAGGCCCTTGAGCACTGCCTGCTAGATAATAAACTCTCAAAGCCATTGCTGTTGATGATGATGATGTCATTTTGGCTGCTGCAATCATTTTCTAGGGCCCTGTGCCAAAAAGGCCAAGAGGGAGGAAAGCTTCAAAGTCCCTACGTTCTTCCCAAAGTCCCCCTGGACAGCTTACAATATAGCATGAGGTGCTACTCCAGAGGTGGTTTACAGACATGCCCTGGTCCTCCACGATTCCCTGCCTTTCCATGTCCCATGACAAGGGAGCATCCTCCCAGGGCCTGTCTGGAGTTTGGGGTGATCTGGCCAAGCTTTCACCTCTCATAAATCTGCTCTCCGTAGCCTGGCATAGATGGCTGCTGAAGTCCAGAAGTCCACGTGAAGGTTCCACATGGTTTCAGTGGGTTGTCTCGGGTTCCATCAGTGTCGTGGAGTCACTGGAATGTGTTTTCTGCATAGGGTCGATTCCTCCTCCTTGTACAACGTAACTAAGTGAGAGGATTGCTTGTTTTCCACATACTTGATGGCACATCTTTAGGGAGTACTTAGCAAGGAAAGAAGAATGGGACTAGGTAAGAGCAATTTTTGATGCCTCCAAGGGGGCCCAATCTGTATATTTCGAGGGACTTACAGACCCGACGTCATACTCTTAGGGGAAAATTCCAAATCCACACTTGTGACCGGCCTGTGTGTTTGTGTGCACGTGTGCACGTTAAGGGTATTGTGGTCAGCCATCCATGACTCTCTTCTTTCCCTGTCTCGAGCCGAGAGTAATCTTGAAGGAACATGTAATTACTATTTACTCTGGGGCACTCAATCGAGAACACGCTCGTGTAATGACTCTTGAGTTAATCCTGCCTTCAGATGCCCATCTGCTGTTGCTCCTTTGGAAACCAGTGGGAACCAAGCACCGCTGTTAGCGCAGGGGCAAGATCATGAGATGGAAGTCAGTCCCTGCAGTGCAGGCTTTACTGTTGGGCAACAGGAATATGGAGGTGGCATGTCTTGGGCTTCACCCAGATCTCTGCCCTTAGTGACAGGAGCTTCTAAGCAGAGCCAACTCAATCTATTGAGCAGTCTTGGTGGATCTGGACAGACAGCAACATTGATAAGGGAAGGCGTTCAGGAAAATTCTAGAGAGAGGATCTAAGACATGCAGAAGTTGCCATATATCGCCTAGGGATCAGACATAGACATGCATGGGAATGAGAAACACCAGCTCCAGGAGAGGAGGGGTGCGTGCTTATTCGAGTGTGCTCGATACCCATCTGCCAAGTGCACATGTTTGCTTTGGCTTCCTCAGGCTCCTCCCTTGCTTTCTTTCCCCATTTATCTGTGGGGATGAATTTGCCCAATCATTGAAGGTGGGGAATGGGGGCAGAGGGGAGACAAGTGAATGCATTATAATGAAACCTGTGGAATCAATTTGCTAAAAATATCAGAAATGCTATCTTGGAATATGACACTCTGCTGATGTAGTGGGACACTATTGTGGAGACTAGCAAACTGCTTCCGGAAATAAAACCGATTTTTATAGCAGTATATTGAGCAACTGTTTCGGTTGGATTCCTGAAGCCCCCAATTCTAGTCCTAACTCTGCCACTGCCTGAGGACTTTGGTGGAGCCACTTCATTCCTCTCTGCCTCTGTTTCTTTACCTGTAAAAGGATTTGATGGACTAGATGACCTCCCGGTGCTCTCTGGGTCCAGCCCTGAATTTCCCCTTTGCCCCCCCAGGCAGTGATCACCTTGTATCACAATTGTTTGCGTAGTGGCTCCCTCTCCAGAATTAAGGCTCTGTGGGCAGGGACTGGTGGCCCCATTACCCAGCAGAGTCACTGGACAAGACAGACACTCAACATGCCTGGGGATGTACTAACAAAAGAAATGGCATAAATGAATGCCAACCCCTCCAACTCGGTACCAGCTTGGCTGTTTCCAGAAACACTGCAGGCCCGGCTGCTTTGTTAATGGCTTGAGTTTCCACCCTCTGTGTCCTCCCTCGCTGGTCGGGGTGGTCATTTGTGCCTTCATCGTGTGAACTGGAAAAATTTTTTACCAATAAGATGTAGATTGAGCTGCCTAAAACCAACCCTCTGAAAACAACTTTTCGGAATGATGTTATTTACCAACTGCCTACTTCTCTACATGACCATTCTACCATCTGTTTCTGTTCTTTTTTCCCCTCTCTCCATCATACTCTATTAATTTAAAAATATTACATCTGAAGACTTGCTAAATAAAGAGACCTCAGAGCACAAAGTATCCCTTATCCATTTTCTGGGTCCCTCTGTGCTTCCTTGTCAAGATTTTTTCTTATTTCTTACTAAATGGCCTTGATTTGATCATTAATAGCTGTGTGACAATTCTTTTTACTGTGTCTTAACTTATTTCTAAAATATCCTCCCATAAGCCCTTAACTCTACTCCTATTGATCCCTTGTGCCCCTTCCCACTTCTGTCTTTGCCGTTTTATGAATCTTATAAAGTGGTCCCTTTGTACGCTGGACCCTTGATCTCGGGCCTTTCCTCGTCCTCCACCAAAATCTCCCAGAAGAATGGCTCTTACAGTTGGACTTTCACAGTGCAGGTGGTCTTGGGTCTCTGTCGTTTCCATACTGAGCCTGAGGACATGCTTTGTTCTCCATCCCCTAAAACTTCCTATTTTCTTTAACCAGCAGTTTCCCCATTGCAGATGAACCACATTACGAAGTGAAAGCCGTAAAAATTCTTCAGTGTCTCTCTTTTGTGCCATAGTGTGAAGGATTCCACTTTTCCCCCCCGACAATCATTTCGCCGCATGTCCACTGTACCATCACCTGGAGCTTGGTCAGGACTTGTCCTCAAGATGGTTCTTTACTGTTTCTTACATTGCGGTTGAGCGCTTGGCTGGTTGACTTGGTGATGTGTCCCCTCTCTGCAACCGCTCTTCTGAGTGTGGAGAAGGAGAGACATGTATGTGGAGGGCCTGTTATGTGCTGGGAGCTTCACATAGTTTATCTTCATTGATCCTTGTAAGGACTGAAAGCTGCAAGTATTATGATTCTTCCCATTTTACAGAAGAGGGAGCAGATGCACTGAGGTTAAGGATCTTGCTTAAGGTCGCCCCTGTAGTAAGTAGCATGGTCTGACATCACCTTCCACAACATCCGACGGGGCCGAGTGCAAGCAGGCAACCGAGAAAAAACCACACCAACACCCATTGGTATCATTTATATAAACATTGATCGTGGTACAACTCTTTCAAAGTTTTAGTGATTTTTATCACTAAATAAAGTTTTATTTATTTTCTTTGAAAAGTGTCGGGCATCTCCCTTAACAGACCCATATGAGAGAACCTACAACCCTAGTTTTTATTCCCCAAGTCCCTCCTTGTAAATATTACGACACAGATGCTTCCGTCACGTGAGCCCTTAGAGTCACGCTGAGTTCTCCTTTGCGAATGCTAACAGTTGTGCTTCCCCTAAAGCAATTTTTAAAAACCTCTCCAGAGGAGCTGGTAATCCTGCTGGTAAAATGTAGACCTAATCTGTGGCTGAAGTCGGTAGACTCTGGGAGCACCGGGGTGCGGGCTTTCTTTCAGAAAGCAGCCCCCTGTTTCCTCCTGCTGTGTTATGGCTGCATCTTCCCTGTGCCTCCATCGCCTTTCCCACTTCTGACTTTACATCTTCCCTTCGGTCAGCCCGCAGACAGTGTTTTCATTCCCGGTGGCTTTCCCATTTTGTCTTTTCCCCCACCATGCTCTTCCCACACGTCATCTTTCTCGACTTTGTCTTCTGAGAGCTTCGTCTGCTTTATAAACTTGACACTGCTGCTCCATCACCTCTCCCGCCACCAGCATCACCTAACTTCTTGCGGGGTGTGGTGTGTCCTTCCCTCCTGTGTTGGGCTGCGCCATCCACAATCCACCGCATGGTTTTCTGATTGAGGGAGCGCGGTGAGGGAGCAGGGGTCTCTCGCCAGTGCCGCAGCCTTAGGTGGCTAGACTTCTTGCCCAATCTCCTGTGACACTGCCTCCTCCTGATCCACCCACCTTGGCTCTTGGGATGCTAATCACATTCCCGAGGAGAGTTATGATATCTCCCCACCTTGGATGGAGTCCAGCATGCGCTCACTGTTTGGGACAAAGCGTTTGTCATCTCCCTGTCCATGACCTTCCGTGGTTCCTCGGGTTTCTGCCTTGCGTCTGGCTTCCTTGCCTTCAAGAGGCCCTCACAGCTGCAATCTGCCTCCTGAATACGGTGGGTGGGGGGCAGCTGGGGTCACTCGCCTGGCCTTTGAATGAAATGCTAGTGGACGTTTGATAGTCACTGATGTGCCTCCCGACGTTTCACACCTCGCCCCTCTTCCCTGAGCCACAGCGTCACCCTGAAACCCTGTTAGATCACTGAAGTGACTTGGACAATGCAGCGGGGAACTTTTCAGTCTCTGAAGTACTGACTTTGCTCGGGGGCTTTGTGTGCTCTCTTGTCTGAGGTTCTTGAGGTCTCCAGTCCTCCGTCTCTCTCTCTGTAGGGAGACTATGAAAGTTCTCTTGTGGGGGGACAGGAGCCTGTTTGACGTGACTATGGTGGCTCTGGGTGGGGCCCCTGGGTCCCCGGCTGCATAGGAAGGGGTATTCGGTCTGTTGGCTTTCTGAGTCGTGGCCTTCACCCAGGCTCTGATTCTCCACATTGGAGTGACCGGGAGAGACCAATCCTGTTCTCTCCTCTTCCTGCAGCCTGTGCAGATTCAGGAACTGGCGTTTCTCCCAGATTGGGTGAGGCTGTTGCTTAATCGTCGCCTCTTCATCTGACGGGCATGCAAGTGTCTCTGCTAGGTGGGTTTTGGCGTTTTCCCAGTTTGTGTGTTCCACTGTCACCCTGGCTGTTTGGGGAAGCCTCCTGAGAGGTGGGGGAGGAGACTGTCTTCCGTCAGTGTCTCTAGAAGCCGAGCCTAAGACGGGGATTCTGGGCAGGACATGTATTGAGGGCGTGCTGTCTGGAGAAACCTGTAGGGGAGTGAAGAGAGAGAGGTTGGGGGTGGGAGCTAAGTCGGGAAGTGGATTCAGCTGAGGTCTAGCTTCAGCCCATCCCACGGGGAGCTCGGGAGCGTAAATGATGCCACAGAGTTTTCCCACCTCAAGGCAAGGATAGTGGCCAGTTGTACCCCCATATCAATCAGTCATTGGCTGACAACTGCCCCAAGGTGAGAGAGTAACCTCCCATGCCCTTCTGGACCAAAGGGGCTTCCACTGGTCAAGGGCACTTCTCAGGAGAAGGCTGCAGCCCCTAGCAGTTGGGGATGGGGGCACTGGTGGGCAAAGGGATCTGAGCAGGGCCCCAGCAGGGAATACTGCAGCGGGGCTGTATGAGGCAGGGTCCTGGTGTGGGCCTCTGGCTCTCTGTCTCCATGCGGCTCACTCTGGAATTGGATGATGAGCTTCCCTCACTCTCCAGGCTGAGCCCAGGGAAGAGCCATTATAAAGCACTGGGACCCGGCGTGTCGATGATGGCAGGTTACGAAGTCAGGGGCTCTGAAGATGCCGATGCGCGGAGCCTGCGTTACACCTCTCTGTCCTCTGGTTCAGGCTCACCAAAGGCAGCCAGAGAGAGCATCACTCACCTCTTCATGCTCTCATCATCTGGGGGCTGGAAGCAGAGGAAGAAATAGCCTCTTCCTCTTCTCCAGAGGGTGGCCTCCCTCTCAGTCCCTTTGATGGCACTGAGAGCCTCCCTATGGGAGAGACTTTTGGCCTTTGATTTGCCTTCAGCCAAAGGCCAGGGAAGGGTCTGTCGGCATTCCCTGTTACCAAGCAGCATTTATTGTAAATGGCCCTGTGCTGGGCTCTGCGTGGAGAAAATACAGGAACAACAGTTCTTTTTTTTTTCAAGTTTGGAATTAGTTGGGAGGGGGCAAGGAGGGAGGGGTCACTTGCATGCTTGTACTTGATTGTAGCCTGTCTGGCTGCCTCGAGGGAAAGGATTGGGGATGCGTGCAAGGAAGGCAAGTATGTGCGGGAGGGAAACGTGGATGTGAAGGACCAGGCTTAGAGGGCGGGGCCGGGCTCTTTGTGTGTTGCTGCACACGATTGATAACCACCGCAAACCCTGAAGGACTTGGTATCTCCAATTTACAGCTAAAGGAGCAGAGGCTCCCACATCAGCCTACCTGCAGGCACTGCAGACCTACAGAACAGTAAAGATGAGTTTCGAACTCAAGTCTGGTTGCCTCGATAGTCCATGTTATCTTACTAAACCAGTAGGGCTCGGGTACCCAATTGTGGGAACACTGGGGTCGGGTTCCTGAAGGTGTGCTGGCCCCATGAGTCCAGGTTGCCCACCTCATCTGAGTCCCCAAGGGCTTGCTGCTTCTCCCTGCATGACCTCCTCCGTCCTGCTCGTCTCCTCCTTTCCTCCATCCACCCGTGATTCACATCCATCGTGCTCGCTCCTCCCGCCCTCTGCAAACCACGTCTTCTCTATGGTATTTTAAGAGACCTCCTCCCTGAAGCTGCCCTAGGGATCTAAAGCCCAAGAGGAAGGGACCCCATTGTGCATGTCCAGCATCCATGGCTGATTCCCACAAGGTGTCTGTGCACCCAGAGCACACGACTGTTCACATCTGTGCTCATGGATTCATGCGTTCACTCTCTGGGTACCAGCTGCTCAGGACTTCCTTATCTGCCCTCTCAGAATGCCACCCACAAGTCTGTCCTCAGCACCCGCTCTGTGCTCTGTCAAAACCAAAAAGGAACTTCAGGGCACAATAATGTCCCTCTGCTGAGGGAACCTACACAAGCATACAGGACTCCGGTGGCCCAGTGCCAAACCTATGGGTTGGCAACAGTCCTGACTTTGGACTAGGGCAATCTGAGTTCAAATTCTGGCTCCTCTGCTTATCTGCTTTATGGTTCATCTGCCTCTTTATGCTCAGCTTTCTCAAATGTGCAAAGAGGATGATGAAATCCAGTCCCGTGGGGTGGTTGTGAGGATTAAGTGAGACAAGGCAGGAGGAAGCACGAGCTGGGGGCTGGCCCAGGAGCCCTGCTCTCTTTGTGGCTGGGTGCGGAAGCTCTTGGACAGTGAGTGCCATGGGTTTTTCGTGGACACAAACCCTCCGGGAGGGGGGCGTTCTGACGGTAACAGTATTACTCTAATCTAAAACTTCGCTGACTCCAGAACTTGGTTATGGACATGGGAAGAGGGTAGGAATGAGGTTTGTTTGTGAGGTGTCTGGTGCCGCATGATTCCCCACTCCTCCTCTACCTTCAGGACCCATGCCACTTTTAAGAGGTCACGTCGCCTTCTTCTCTGGCTGTGCCGTGCATAGAGCGCGGAGGAAGGAACCTTCCTGCCGGCAGCTGTGTCCAGTGCCAGGCATGTGTGCCTGCCTGGGTGTAGGGAGAGCTTAGTGGCCACAGGCCACCATCTGCTGGAGCTGCCACGCCAGGGCCCAGCAGCATCCCAGCCCCCAGGACCCCATCCCCAGCTTTTGGCAGCGGCCTGGGCTTGGGGAGCCAAGGCCTAGCCTGGATGACCTTGCAGCTGTGTCTTCAGCCCCTTGGGGGCTTGTGTTTCTGTCTCTCTCAGGGGCCCATCCCGGCTGCCGGGCAGGGAGCCCACTGTCCTTCAGTACCAGAGGCTCACTCGGCCTGGCCTGTGCCAGCAGTTGGCATAGGATTCTCAGCCAAGGGGCCCTGTGTCTCTGGCATCTGTGGCTGCCAGCTTGTCCCACCAGGGCCATGGACCCCAAGTAGGGATGGGGCTTGGCTAGCTTTTCCATTTCTCTCTGGCAGCTCTGAAAACTCCTTGAAAGATATCTATTCTCACATGAGTCAAAGGGGAAAGTCCTACAGGTGGCTCTGAAAACAGAGACGTTGTTAAATTGTGGTGAAAAGGATACTGACACTAAGCGAGGTGTGGGTTTTCTGACCTGACTCCATGGAAAAGTACACAGCTTGTGGTGAGGAGGAGGAGGAGGAGGAGGAGGGGGATGGGGAGGAGGGCTATGGAGAGGAGGAGGGGAAGGGGAGGAAGAGGAGGGTGGGAGGAGGAGGAGGGAGGGAGGAGGCAGTCCCATTACTGAGCACACACTATGAGGCAGGCGCCATGCTTGGTGCCCTCCTCCTGTCATTCCTTCTCCTGCTCAGCAACCCCAGGAAGTAGGTGCTGTAATTTCCCCCATCTCACAGATGAGAAAGATGAGGCTCAGAGGAGTTAAATGATTTCCCCAAGGCCACACAGCTGCTGAGGGGCAGCAGTGAGATTTGAACTGGGTCTCTCTCTAACACATGTGCTTTTTTTTTTTATAGATATACTTCTTTTTCTCCCCAAAGCTCCAGTACGTAGTTGTGTACCCTAGCTGTAAGTCATTCTACTTCTCCTCTGTGGGACACCGCCACAGCATGGCTTGACAAGCCGTGTGTAGGTCTGTGCCCAGGATCCGATTGGGCAGATCCTGGGCTGCCGAAGCAGATCATGCAAGCTTAACCACTATGCCACCGGGCCAGCCCCCTAGATATAGTTTTATATACATTTTCATATTTGAACAAGTATATTTTATATATTCAAAAACTTAAAGAATTTTTAAAATTAACTGGTTGACAACTTATGTTGTAGTTTTTTTGTTTTATTTTGTTTGCCATTTTTGTGTGTGGTAAAATACACGTAACATAGAATTTATCATCTTAACCAATTTTAAGTTCAGTTCGGCCATATTAAGTTCATTCACACTGTTGTGCCGTCATCGCCACCATCCAGCTCCAGAACTCTTCTCATCTTGTAAACCTGAAACTCTGTGGGCATTAAACAGTAAATCTTCATTCTCCCCCCTCCCCCAGCCCCTGGCAATCGCAATTCTGCTTTCTGTTTCTGTGAATTTGACTGCTCTAAGTACCTCATATAAGTGGAATCATACAGTGTTTGTCTTTTTATGGCTGGCTTATTTCACTTAACACAGTGTCCTCGAGGTTTATCCATGCTGTAGCGTATGTCAGGATTTCCTTCTTTTTAAGGCTGTGTAATCTTCCATTGTATGTGTAGACCACGTCTTGCTTAGCTATTCATCTGCCGATGGACACTTGGGTTGTCTCTACATTTTAGGTATCGTGAATAATGCTGCTGTGAACGTGGGCATACAAATAGCTCTTCAAGACTCCACTTTTAATTCTTTTGGATACGTACCCAGAAGTGGAATTGCTGGATCACATGGTAGTTCTAGTATTAATTTTGTTTTATTTTTTAATTTTTAAATTTTTTTGCTTTATAACATTGTGTAATTTCAGGTGTACGTTATTACATATCAGTTTCTGTGTAGACTACATGGTGCTCACCACCCATCGTCTAGTTTTCATCCGTCACCATACATATGTGCCCCTTTATTTACCCCTTTCACCTACCTCCCCACTCCCTTTCCCTCTGGTAACCATTAATCTGTTTTCCATATCCATGTGTTTGTTTATCTTCCACATATGAGTGAAATCATATGGCGTTTGTCTTTCTCTCTCTGGCTTATTTTGCTTAACATAATACCTTCAAGGTCCATTCATGTTGTTGCAAATGGGACAATTTTGTCTTTTTCTATGGCTGAGTAGTATTCCTTTGTATATATATATACCACATCTTCTTTACCCAGTCATCAGTCGATGGGCACTTGGGTTGCTTCCACATCTTGGCTATTGTGAATAATGCTGCAATGAACACAGGGGTGCATGCGTCTCTTTGTATTGTTGATTTCATGTTCTTTGGATAAATACCCAGTAGTAGGTAGCTGGGTCATATGGTAGTTCTATTTTTAATTTTTTGAGACATCTCCATACTGTTTTCCATAGTGGCTGCACCAGTTTGCCTTCCCACCAGCAGTATATGAGGGTTCCTTTTTCTCCACATCCTCTGAAACATTTGTTATTTTTTGTCTTGCTAATTATAGCCGTTCTGACAGGTGTAAGGTGATATCTCATTGTAGTTTTGATTTGCATTTCCCTAATAATTAGTGAGGTTGAACATCTTTTCCTCTGCCTGTTGGCCCTCTGTATATCTTCTTTGGAAAAATATCTGTTCACATCCTCTGCCCATTTTTTGATCAGGTTTTTTTGTTGTTGAATTGTATGAGTTCTTTATATATTTTGGAAATTAACTCCTTGTTGGACATATCATTTACAAATATTTTCTCCCAATTGGTGGGTTGTCGTTTTGTTTTGTTCATGGTTCCCTTTGCTTTGCAGAAGCTTTTTAGTCTCATGTAGTCCCATTTGTTAACTTTTTCTCTTGTTTCCCTGCCTGAGTAGACATGGTATTCAAAAAGATGCTGCTAAGATCAATGTCAAAGAGCGTACTGCCTATATTTTCTTCTAGGGGTTTTTTGGTTTCAGGTCTTGCATTCAAATCTTTAATCCATTTTGAGTTAATTTTTGTGTATGACGTAAGAGAATGGTCTACTTTATGTGGCTGTTCAGTTTTCCCAACACCATATATTGAAGATAGCTTCCTTTCTCCATTGTATGTTCTTGGCTCCTTTGTCGAAGATTAACCGTCCATAGATGCGTGGTTTTATTTCTGGGCTTTTAATTCTGTTTCATTGATCTCTATGTCTGTTTTTGTGCCAGTACCATGCTGTTTTGGTTACCATAGCTTTGTAGGATATTTAGAAGTCAGGAATTGTGATGCCTCCAGCTTTGTTCTTTTTCAGTTTTGCTTTGGCTATTTGGGGTCTTTTCTTGTTCCATATAATTTCAGGATTCTTTGTTCTATTTCTGTGAAGAATGTCATTCGGATTCTGATTGGGATTGCACTGAATCTGTACATTGCTTTAGGTAGTATGGACATTCTAACTATGTTTATTCTTCCAATCCATGAGCATGGAATATCTTTCCATTTATTTATGTCTTCTCAGATTTCTGTCAATAATGTCTTATAGTTTTCAGTGTATAAGTCTTTCACCTCCTTAGTTGAATTTATTCCTAGATATTTTATTCTTTTGTTGAGATTGTAAATGGGATTGTATTCTTGGCTTCTCTTTCTGCTAGCTCATTAGTAGTGTATAGAAATGCAACTGATTTTCATAGGTTGATTTTGTACCCTGCAACTTTGCTGTAGTTGTTGATTATTTCTAATCTATTATTAAACTTTTGAGGAACCGCCATACTATTTTCCAAAATGGCTGTGCCATATGACATTTCCACCAACAGTGCACAAAGGTTCCAATTTCTCCACATCCCTGTCTACTTGTTATTTTCTGGGTTTTTGGTAGTAGGCCTTCTAATGGGTGTGAGGCGGTATCTCATTGTGGTTTTGATTTGCATTTCCCTAATGATCAGTGATGTTGAACATCTTTTCATGTGTTTATTGGCCATTCATATATCTTCTTTGGAGAAATATCTATTCGAGTCCTTTGCCCATTTTTAAATTGGGTTGTTTGGTTTTGTTGTTGTTGAGCTGTAGGAATCCTCTATACATTCTGGATAGTAATCCTTTATCAGACGTATGATTTTCCAATAGTTTCTCTCATTCTATAGTTGCCTTTTCACTCTGTTGATGGTGTCCTTTGATGCACAGAAGTTTTTAATCTTGATAAAGTCCAATTTGTTTCTTTTTTCTTCTTGTTGTCTGTGCCATTGGTGTCATAGTCAAGAAATCATTGACAAATCCAGTGTCATGAATCTCTGCCCTATGTTATCTTCTAAAAATTTTGTATTTTTAGGTCTTACAATTAGGTCTTTGATCCATTTTGAGTTAATTTTTGTATATGGTATTAGGTGAGGGTCCATCTTCATTCTTTTGCCTATGGATATTGTTTTTCCATTACCGCTTGTTGAAAAGACTGTTCTCTCCCTTTTGAACAGTCTTGACATCCTTGTCAACAACCATTTGACCGTATAAGCGAGGATTTATTTCTGGTAACACCTATGCTTTTAACCACTTTCTTGCGCTTCATCTCAGCACTGTGCAATGCCTCGTGGATTATGGAATATCAAAGCTGCAGGAGACCCCCAGTGAGTTAGGGGCCCTTCCGCATTCTGTAGGTGGAAACACCGAGGCCAGTGGCCAGAGCACCCTCAGCCCATGCTCGTGCCATAATAAGCATATGGTTCTTTCATTATATTCCTTCCCCAGCTCTGTAGGACTCTGGGAGGGTCCTCACCTCCTGGAGTGCATGGAGGGGTTGCTGGGATACTTCTCATGCATTTTAGCTAATGCTCCATTCTATGGGCAAATGCACTCCTGTGTTTTAGACACTTATAATGTAGAAGATGGAGGAGGGAGAGGAAGCATCTCGAGTTGGCCCAGGAGTGAGGTGTGCTGGATGAGAGGCCACTTAAACCCCCTGAATCAGGATCCAGGAGCACCATCTTCTGGGTGACTCTGGGTGACAGCCCCCAATCCATGCACAAGTGCAGCAGGCAGCCTTAAAAAGGGTGCATGTGTGCAAATGCTACCGTTCCTCCATGCCAGGGCCCCGCGTAGCCCCCAGCACATCTCCTATGTTCCACAGCCACCCTCCCCTCCCTCCTGCCCTTCACTGCCCTTGAGTCCTATGTGCCAGCTATGCTGAAACACTCTATTTTCCTGAACAAGGGCCAGACGGGTCGCATTCCTGTGTCCCGCTCACACAGATGCCTTTATGACTCTGCGGAATTATCCGCTCTCAGAGCAGCCTGCCCTTCTATGGCTCCTGTAGAAGTCATCTCTCCAGCCTGGTCCGCTCCTGTACGCCGTGCGCCTGCCCCACTCACCTGGAGATACAGTTATGTGTCTGTCTTCCCATCAGGACTGAGATCTCTTGAGCCAGGAAGGGTGTTGCAAATATTCAAAGAAATGCCCTAAAGAGCTGTGTGTGTGTATGTGTGTGTGCGTGTGATCCTCAGTGCACACAATAGTTGCTCAGTACGCCTTTGTGAATCCAGTTCAGAGAGGGAGCAATGACTAAAAAGTCAGGCTGTGACGGGAGCTGTGTGCTCAGCATGGACCAGAGGTGGGAGAATGAGGTAGGGGGCTCCCCAGCCAGTATCTTAGGGTATTTGGGAAAAAGTAATTGGGTATCTGGTTGGCCACCATGCCCCACTAACTCCAGTGTAAAACTGGATTTTCATTCTGGGAAAGGGGCCACCAGTGAACTTGTTTTCCCAGGGCCCAGGAAGGAAGGAGGAGAAGCAAGTGGTTCCTGACCCAAGAATAAATAATCTAGTCAATCTCAGGTTTTATTCCACTTTGACCTCATGTCCCTGACTGTCACTGCCACCAGGCAGTCCCAGTGCCAGCAGGTCACCTCTGTGTGCCAGTTTCCCATCCCTGTCCCTCTGCAGGAAGCCGGAGGTCTGTGCGCCCCAACACAGGCTGGCCCAGCTGGAAACAGCTGTGCACAGCCCAAACCCTGCCCATCACACGCCAGGCACTGACCTACGCAAACGCAAGCAGAATTATAGACACCCATAAACATATGAGCATCCTTTAAAAGGTGAAAAGCTCCATAAAGTGTCTGGGTTTTGTTTACTACTGCGAGGTGGGGGTGACAGCCAGTTGGATTAAATCACTGGGGTGCCCATGCGGCGCTGGCTCTCTTTCCTTCCTCTTGCCTGCCTCCCATCCTCATGGACACACAGACCGGGCACACTCTCACGCACTCACGGCCCCACCTAAATGGCCGCTCAGTCCGTCCTGCCGTTGTTCCTGCCAGCCCGGGTCCCAGCAGGTGTTCCCTAATTAGCAATCTCTTCATTTCCAATCAAAGCACAAAGCGGCCCCAAAAGCCTGCCTTTATGAGGGAGCCAGCAGCGGCTGGGGATGTGCGCGGGATAATTGTCTTCGCCAGTGGCGGCAGTAAGCGGGCTGGCTAATTCATTATTGTAATAACTTTGCTTGTCCTTGGGGAGGTGGGGTGGGGGAGGGAGCGGGGAGGCACCGAGTGTGGCTGAGGGTGGGGCGGGGTGAGAGTCTGGGGCAAAGGGGTGGGAAGCAGAAGAGCGAATGAGCAATGCACGTGCTTGCTCCCCTTCTCGCAGACTGGCTCTGCACCCACTTCTCCGCCTGTGAGTGACACGGCTGGCCGGCCCTCTGCACCAGCCACCCGAGTGGCAAGGAGTCCGGACTTTCCACGGTGCAGGGAGGAGCCCTGGGTTCTGAAGGCGGCTCTGGGCTCTGGGAAGCATTTGCTAAGCTGCCCTCTGGGGCCTGAGGGGCTGAGGCCCAGAATTCTTAGGGTCGGGCTGTGTGGTGGGGTCCCCGGAGCCAGGCCTCTCTCTTCCCAAGGGCTTGAGTCCCATGCACCCCTGAACCTTGACTGTCATCCTGCCCGGGCACAGTAGCAGAGGTCCGCAGTTAGAATGCCAGAAGAACTTTTATTGGCAGAACGATATGGGTGACAACTTGAAGAGCCCTCCAGGTCTGCGGGGATTTCAGAGGAGGCCTGCACCCCTAAAATGGAGCTGAGGTGGCCGCTGGCCCCGGTAGCCCCCTTGCTCTGTCCCGGTGCACTTGCCCTGAACCGTTTCTCCCCCAGTGAGCAGGGCCTCGTAAGTAGAAGGTTGAGAACCCCTACCTGGCAGCTATGGGCTGGGTCATCAGGTGGCTTTGTGGGGTTCAGAATTATAGCTGAGCCTCCATCCAAAATGAAATACAGGGGTAGAGGAAGGAAGGGAGGTGGGCAAAGACACAGGGTGAATCCTGGGATGGGGTGCAAGGACGCAGGCCTCGTGGGATGGGGATGGGTTGGGGTGTGCCCAGGACTCATGGGAGATTCTGGGAACGGAGGGCGAGGTGGCCCGTGGAGGGCCTGACTGGCGGGCTGAGGGCTTGGTCTTCATCTCCTGTGCCCCAAATCAACAGCAACAGCAGCCCCTGCCACAGAGGCCTCGGAGGCCCTGGAGGGCAGGCGTTAGGGTGAACCCTGGCTTCCGGGGTCAGCAGTCCTTGCCCCATTGGGACTTGAGGGAAATGGCCTGGACCCGAACAGGGACTTTCCAGGAGGCAAAGGGAAAGGGATCGGCTCCCAGACTCCTCTCCCTCCTGGCAGGTGCAACCTCAACCCTCCCAGTCCGCCCCCTACACACACCCTGTGTGGTACTTGCCCCAGGCCAGGAGGAGTGGTGACTGACCAGCCCTCGCCTGACTCCTCCCAGCCTGTCTCTGAGCTCTGAGTGCTGAACCCCCAATGTTAGGACTGTGGGCTCCAGAACCAGAAGACCTGTGATCAGACCCGGCCCCATCAGCCGACTCACCTCTCGGTGCCTCGGAGTCCTTGTCTGTAGATGGGGGTGAGCGGGTCCCTCCTCACAGTAGGGCATACGTGTGAGGTGCAGAGCACAGTGCTGGCTGGTAGCGAGGGCTCCTGGCTAGTTCCTGCTCCTAAAGGGGCGGGAATCTGGAGGGGGATGCGAGGGAGCCTGGGAGGGGGTAGCAGAGCTTCGCTGCTGCTGCTTCTTTCGCTTGTTTTTTCCTCATCGGTGAAGTGGGATGGGGGAGGCTGAACCTGACCCTCTAGGGTTCTCTGGTTGAAGGATGCTGGGTCGGGGGGCGGGTTATGCAGCAGCCTGTCCTCTAGTCCAGGGGTTCCCTTGAAGCTCCCTGCAATGACCTGGAGGCCGAGGCCGTGCCCCTGTCTGTGGGTTGGGGTGGGGAGGCCCTGCGGCTGGTTCCTGGACCTGCACCCGTAGGGGTGTGAGGGTGCATCCCCGGCTCTGCTGACTGGCCATAGAACGGAGTTGGGGAGGCCGGGTGCCCACCTCCCAGCCCCCTCAGTGGTCATTTCCTCGGGAGTTGTGGCCTCCTCCCTGCCTCTCACGCTCACTTAAGAGTCAGGAAAGGCGCCAGCCCGGTCGTGCAGCGGTTAAGTGCACACGTTCTGCTTCGGTGGCCCAGGGTTCGCTGGTTCGGATCCCAGGTGCAGACATAGCACCGCTTGGCAGGCCATGCTGTGGAAGGCATCCCACGTATAAACTAGAGGAAGATGGGCACGGATGTTAGCTCAGGGCCAGTCTTCCTCAGCAAAAAGAGGAGGATTGGCAGCAGTTAGCTCAGGGCTAATCTTCCTCAAAAAATAGCAAAAAGAGTCAGGAAACCCAGAAAGCCAGCCTTCCCCCGCCCACCCCGATTTACAGACTGTTCTACAGCCACCTTTCAACAAACGTTTAGGAAGCATCTATTATGTGCCTAGTGGGAGAATCCGATGCTACACGAGTAAATGCGAGGATGGTTGGGGCGGCCTCTCTCTGAGGACGGAGAAGGCCACTCTGAGGAGGTGACATTTAAGCTTCAGCCTGAGTGATGGGGAGACAGCTGCTTTAGGACCTGTATCAGCTGGGGTAGTGCTGTCAAGTGGAGATATAATGCAAGCCACAATGGGAGCGACTAGGGTAATTTTAAGTTTTCTGGTAGGCACATTTTTAAAAAGTCAGCAGAAACAGGTAAGGGACCAGCCCTATGGCATAGTGGTTAAGTCCTGTGCTCTGCTTCAGTGGCCTGGGGTTTGTGGGTTGGGATCCCAGGTGCAGACCTACACCACTCATCAAGCCATGCTGTGGCAGCAACCCATATACAAAATAGAGGAAGATTGGCACAGATGTTAGCTCAGGGCCAATCTTCCTCACCAAAAAAGAAAGAAAGAAAAGAAATGGGTAAAATTAATTTTAAGAATATATTTTATTTAACCCAACATGTCAAAATGTTATTTCAACATGTACTCAATATAAAACATTATTCCTGAGATAATTTACATTCTTTTTCTTGTACTAAATCTTTGTACTCTGGTATCTATTTTACACTCACAGCACTTTTTAATTCAGACTAGCTGCACATGTGACTAGTGGCTACTGTGTTTGACAGCACAAGTCCAGAGAGTGAAAGCACAAACTCTGGAGCCGCTTACTAGCTGTGTGACCTTGGGCAAGCTGCTGAACCACTCTGTGCCTCAGTTTCTGTATCTGTAAAATGGGGTAGCAAGAGAACCAACCCTTTGGAGTTGTTACGAGAGTTAAATAAGCTCATAAACATAAAGAGCTAAAATAGTGCCTGGCAGGTGCACAGTGCTATCTAAATGTTCGCTATTAATAAGAAGAATTAGAAAAGCGAGAATCATAAATCTCCCAAGGCAGAGCAGTCCAGGCAGGAAACAGAGAGCAGAAGGCAGAGCCGGGAGGAGGGGCGGGGCTGGGTGTGGTGGCGGGGGGCAGAGGAGGCCAGCAGGGTGGCGACGTCAGGTCCAGCCCAGAGGAGCTTGGTTTCCCATTCAGCTCCGTGAAGAGAGCCTGAGAAACCAGAGAGAAGATTGTAGCGGCTGTGACTTTGCCTGCCACCAGTTCCCATCTGGAGGGATGGGGTGCGAGCCCCGGGCGGAGGGGGGGCACCTGGAGTCCCCCTCAGTCCTGCACATCTTGCTCTGCCTCCAGAACTGTTGCCTGCCTGCCTGCCGCCCGCCGTCTGGGAAGCTCGGCCTCAGCTGGAGGGGGAATATTAATGATTCAATTTTCAACCGGGTTCCACTCCAGGGCCTCGCCTGCGACATGCATTTTTAATCATAACAAAACAGAATGACAAAGGGAGTCATTTGCGGCAAGGCAGCCCCTGCTGGCTGGCCCCCGCCCAAGGGTCTGCTTTGGGGAGGGCGAGCTGGCTTCCCAGCCCGTAAGCCAGTCCCTGTTGTGGTGCCGAGACTGCGCCCCCGATGAGGGAAGGTCTGTCTGTGGCCCGTGCCCTGCGAGTCGAGATCCCTGGGCTGTGACTCTCCCAGAGGCACTGGGGATAGGGGGAAACGGGAACCCTCGGGCGCCCCTCGGCTGGGGCTGGTAGAAACCGGGGTAGCAGAGGCTTGGCCGTCTCCGCAAGGGCTGCGGCTGATCCACGGTGGGGACAAGGAGCCGTGAGGGGGAGGAGGGGCCGTGTGGGTATGGAGGATTCTACCTGCCCATCCCCCAAGGCCTGGGGTCCTTTCTCTGAGCCCCAGCCAGGCTGGGGGTTGGGTACACCAGAGCTGGCCAGGTGCCTCCTGGGCTGACCTCACCTTGGTGGCACCTGGTCACTGGCTGTCCCCTCTCTGATGGAGGCGGCACCTTTGTTCCCTATGGGATCACCTTCTGCCGGCTCCTGAGTCCTGGCCCATCCTGTGTGGCGACCAGCTTTTCACTGAGTCAACCTGGAATGCTCTTTTTCACTCTTGCTGACACCCTGAGGGCCAGCTTGAATCCCCTCTCCTCGCGAGCCTTCCCTGACTCCCCAGCCACAGCGAGCCTCTCTGGCTCCCATCTCCCCATCTCCTTTCCAACCACATTACCCATGTCTGCAACCTCCCTTGGCACTTCGGCTCCCTCTGACTGTCCCTCCGTCCAGCCTCCCAGTCTCTGAGCACCCAGTGTGTGCCAGGCACTGTCCTGCTCGCTCAATCTAGGGGGCAAGGCAAAGAGCCAGCCCATAAACCTTTTCACGACACAGGAAGTCCTGCAGTTGGGGGTGTAAAAGAAGCTGTAGGCCACAGGGGCCAGTACACTTTAATGTGTGCACGCTATTTATTCCAACATTTATGAAGGACCTACTATGTGCCGGACGCTGTAGCTCAGTGGTGAAGAAGATGGACACAGTCTTCGCCTTCACAGAGTTTACAGTTGGGGGGAGAAGATTAAACAAACCATTAGGCGCCCCATGCTTCTTTTTATATCCTCCTTTGGGTCTTGTACACAGCAGGTGCTCAATAAATGCTTGCTGGCTGGTTGGTTCTAAGTTGGCTAATTCTCTGACTGTGCCGCTTTCTTCCCCCTTGTTTTATGTTTGTGAGGCTGGTTCCTAGGTTGGGCCTTTACCTACTTCCTGCCAAGAAGCCCCCATTCTGATTCTGCTGGCTCTGATCTCAGGTGTAATAAATTAGTAATAGAAACCACCAACATTTATTGGGTGCTTGTTGTGTGTTAGGTGCTGAACACTTTGCTCATACCAGTAATACGATCTTATTTAATCTTCACGAGAACCCCATGGAATAGGTACTATTATTCAATCCATTTTATCAGAGGAAAATCAGGCACTTGTCTGAGGTTAAGTCACTTGTCTGAGGTTGCACAGCAAGTAATGGGTAGAGCTGGGATATAAGTCCAGGCCGTCTGGCCCCAGTGTCTCTGTTCTAAACCACACTGTCATCCTGCAGCTGCCTCTTATCATGTGAAAAATGGGTCAGAAAAGCCTATTTTCACCCCATTTGCAGAAATTTGCTGCCTTTTAGTTGACAGAGAGGTACTGCTGGGTGCAGCGAAGCTGTGCACCACACCCACCAGGAATCATGGAATGGCGGTGCTGGGGGGCCCTGGGAGGTCTTCTGCCCCCCTCTCATGTTTCCACCAGGGAACCAAGGCCCAGCAATGGGAAGGGGCTGGTCCAGGGGCTCAAGACCAGGTCCTGACCGAGGGCTCCCCTGGCCCCGGCCGTCCCCAGCCCCGGGCTGCCTCCCCGAGCGTTGCTTTACTGGGTGAGTAGAGACTGGGCGGCAGATGTCTGGTCTCGGATGGATGGGGTCAGAAAGCGCTGTGAGCAGCCCGGCCCCTTGAGTCTGCGACTGCCTCTCAGAGTCCTCGAAACTCCTCAGCCCCTCATCCCCGGGCTCTGGGCCCCCTGCTCCCCCCCTCCTTGCCTTGTGCCACCCACTTCCTACCCGGGGCCTGCCCCCTCCTTTCCATGGTCTTCCCCCTGAGGTGCCCGACAGCAGCAGCCTGTGCTCCTCCCCAGGTGGCCCAGGGTAGCAGTGGGAGCAGGAGAGCTGCCCACTCAGCTCGTCCACAAGGGGCGTCTGCCACGACGATTCCTCTTCAGTTATCCAACATAAATGCTAGCATGTTCTGGGTGTGGGGGACACAATAGTGAACAAGACAGGCAAGAGTCCCTACCCTCATGCATCTTACATTCATGTGTTAGGGGTGGAGGGCAGATCAAAACAAAACAAAACAAAACCTAAGATAATAAGTGCATTTAGTACATTAAATAGGTAAGTTCTGTGGAGAAATAGGAAAGCAAGGGAGCCAGGGAGCCCTCACTACAGTTGAGCAGAGACCTGAAGGGGGTGAGGGAGAGAGGCTGCAGAAGTCCAGAGAAGAGCATTTCAGGCATAGAGAACACACAGCAAGTGCAAAGGTCCTGAGGTAGCAACAGGTCCAGTGCGTTCAAGGCACAGCAAGGAGGCCAGTAGCTGGGGTGGAGCAAATGAGGAGACATGTAGAAGGAGATGCGGCGAGAGAGTGAACTTCTAAGTATGGACGCTCTCTGATGCTGCTGACCCAAGTGTCAGGGAGAGGCAGAGGTCACTTGCAGTGGCCCAGACTCTGCTGGGGCTGAGGCTTCCTGCCCAGGGAGAGAGGAGGGCAGAGTTAGCCTCTAACCGGGTGGAGGCAGAGGACTTTCACCACTGAGGCAGTCTCCCTGAGCTGCCCTGGTTGGCTCGGGATATGCGAGAGGGTTCGTGGAAACCACTGGCAGGTAGAGAGAGCATGCAGTGAACGATGTTTTTGTTCTTTCCAACCCGGGCCTGTTGGCCAAGACAGTTCTAGAAGAAGACTGGTCCGCTTAACCCCCATCCTCCTCTCCCCTTCCATGGTACTGTGGGCGGAATCCAGAGAACTTTCTTGGGAACGGTGATGGGGGGTGGGGGTGGGGGCGGGGACCTGATTTTTCATCTGCTGATGCTCCATCACGTGGAATTTCTTACGGTGGAAACGATCTTTCTCTTTGCTCCAGAAAACGACTTTCCACAGCTCTTGTTCCCACAGCTGCCCCAGGAAGGAGGCCTCCGTCAGTCACCGACTTTCTAGGAACTTTCCGATGCTGGTGGTTGCTCTGAGGGGCCTTCCGCTCAGAGGGAGCGACGCTCTCGATGCACGCAGCCTCGTTCTGACCCCATCCCCGCGTCGCCTGCTGGCCGCCCTGCGTGGAGTCCCTAGGGTGACCTAGCGTTTCATGGGGACACAAGCCACAGGGTTAAGACTGTTCTGCTGGGCGGAGCCCAGGGCGGCTGCTTTCTGTGCCTCTGTTGTCCGTCCTTCCTGCCTCCAGCCGCCTCTCTCTCTCAGGTTTAAGGGCAGGTTTTCTTCCCGAGCTGCCTCAGGCTCCTCTTTCTGATTGTGTTAAAGTCTCGTAATTCTCCCCTCATTAATGATTGGCATATTTTTACCTCTCGCTAAAGGAGCTTCAAGGCGCCTCCCGGGGGGCCCTACTCTCCGAATGAAACAATTTCATCCTGCTCCAGAAACGCATTAAAAGGGGTTTGTCAGGATCTTATCATCAGTTCGAGAAAGCTAATCAAATTACTTCTATTTATTAGCTGGTCCAGCAGCGAGTCATTCCGTCAAGCCCTGGTCCTGGCCCTCGCCGGGCTGGTCACGCACCGAGCACCCGGGTGCCCTGGCTGCTGGCGGGGGCAGTGCTGGCCGGCCACTGCCCAGCCTCCCCCCAGCGGGGCCCTCTGCACCAGCTCTGCCTGCCAGGAGGGCTGGGCTGAGCTATGGGTACCCCAAACCCTAGCCATCCGTCCTCGTCGGTGATGGCTCGTTACAGGTACCTGCGTGTTCTCATAGCCAGAGGGCGCATCTCAGCCCCAGGCTGCCTGTCCTTGGCAGAGCTGGGAAGGAAATCGCAATGTATTTACAAGAACACACATTCTCCTCTGCTTTGGGAGAGAAGAGTATAGACTATTTTTGTTTTCCTTTGAGGAATATATATTTTTTAAAGAAAATAGTATGTATCTACCACCCCAAATTGACAGTTGAGAATATGTTGCTATATATGTTTCATGTTTTAATAACAGAGTGAACATTTCAGATAAGTTAGAGACTCTTTTGTGCCCATCCCCCAGTTGCATTATTCCTCTCTCCTCCCCAGTGACAAGTACCATGACTTTATTATGTATCTTTCTAGGTGCTTAAAAATTCTTTTAAATGACATCTGTGCATTCTGGGATGGTCCAGTTTATTGGGTACAGTTGCTCGCCTCCACTCTGCAGCATCCTGGGTATCGGCATGGACTCTGGCGTCGAACGCTGCTTGCAGCTCTGTGACCTTGGGCAAGCAACCTGACTCCTCTATGCCTCAGTTTCCCCTCCTCTAAAGTGGGGATGATAACAGCACCTACTTTATAGGATTTGTTGTGAGGATGAAATGAGATAACCAGAGCACTTAGCAAAGTCCTTGGCATGTGGTAAGCGCTCACAGATGCTGGGCATCGTCAGTCCCATCCTCTCTCCCCCTTCCACCTGCACCTTGTGGGAGCTCCATGTGGCTCCCGGGCTCCACCTCAAGTGTATGTATTTGTGCCGACCCAGCTTTAGGCTGCGTGAGGATGTGTGGTGTACACAGTGTCCAGACAGGCCCAGCTGTGGGGAGATGTGTGTGCTCTGCAAGGAGCCCCGGAATTCTGCAAGTCCCTGGATGGAGAAACGGGGCTGGGTGAGAGAATCTGGCCTGTCTGGCTGCTTGGCCCACCTCCCCTGAGCAGACCCAGGCTGGAGCAGAGCGGCAGCCCCCAGCCTGGCCAGCCCGAGGCAAGGGGCTTCTCCAGCTGCACGGCCGCCCCCATGGCCCCGGGAAGGTTCAAAAGGCTGTGCCTCGTGCCTCGTCATGTCGCACAAAAGGACATATTGATTGGTTTGTAGGAGCATTTCCTGGGGTCCTCTATATCTCTCTGCCTCGCCACCGTAATGAAGAGGCGGAGGGCATGGAGGAGGGGAGAGGCCAGCACACATCCATCCGGGTGGGATTTCGCATCTTATCAATCAGGACTTTAATTAGACACGTCCGAGAGGGCAGTTCCATCCTGGGCAGGCGGCAATCTTTATCAAGCATGCCACATCTCTAATTACTGTGTACTGACAGATAACACTTGGGGGCAGAGCGGGGCGCCCAGGAGGCAGGGAAAGGACAGCAGGGCCCGGAGACTGGCCAGTCACCCAAGGAGAGCATCCTTCCTAGACAACCTGGAAGGAATGGCCCTGGCTCTGACACCCAGGGGCAGCGGACGTGGTCTCAGATAACAGCCCTCAGAGGGATGGCAGGGGTGAGGCATGGAGAGTGGCTGGGTCAGTAGATGGACAGATGCAAGGATCCCCCATCCGCCCCCCCACCCCCCGGCCCAGGCTCCTGACATATACTTCTTTCTTTTCTTTAGCTCTGAATTTCCTCTTTGCTCAGTGTTTTTAATGACCTAGTAGAAAGGGCCAGGAAGTTGATTCCTATAGCTTGGCTTCTTGGCTCCATGTCAACCAGTTTATGTGACTTTGGTCAAGTGGCTTAACCTCTCTGGGCTCAGCTGCCTTCACTGCTAACATGGGGTGGTCATACCTACTGGTGGGATGCTGCCGCTGTGAATTGACGGGAGGTGTGTGCAGGTGTGTACATTCTCTTCCACTGCTGCCCTTCCCTCCTTCCTGACCAGCAGGTGAACAACTTTATTTAGGGAGTGGGGACAGTTTCAATGATCAAAACCTAAAGACAGAGGTTCCTGTCTTTCTGGGTGAGTTTCATGCTCAGCAGGGTTGACAGCTCATCTGGGCAGAGTCTGGGGCGGGAAACCAGCACAGAGCAGCAGGGTGGCAAACTGTTTGGGGCGAGGTCCGCTGGCTTGCAGGTGATGGAAGTGACACGCACTCAGGGACGGGGCCCAGGTTGGAACGTGTGCGCCTTGTTAGGAACTGAGTGTAATAATTTCTTCTCTCTGAGCCTCAATCTCCTCATGAGCAGAATGGGGGCCATCAGCCCTCCTTCCCAGGGCTTGCGAGAGGGCACGGGAAGTACCCAGACTCGGCCCAGCCCTGCACCCAGCAAGCGGCTCAGTGGTTAATCAAGACAGGTGGCCCCGGACCGCCCCCCAATCCACAGGCTGCCCCCTCCTGTGCATATGATTTTTCCCTTCTCCTCTCTCCATCCAGGCTTGGGCTCCACCTCGCGGGTCCTGAGCCCTGGTGCTTCTGAGAAGAGCAGCCTGCAGGATGCTCCCCTGTCTAGACACCCTCCGCCTTGCATTCACCAGCTCTCAGGCTGGGGGCCTTGTCCTGCTGTCCCCTCCCCATTACCACATTCTCACCTCCTTCAGAGACACCTCCAAATTCACGTCCCTTTGACCCGGCCTCCAGTGACCAGTTCCTGTGACCCCTCCCTGGTCCCCCAAGGGGCCAGCATTTCTCGAGAGAAAGACTTGGCTTGAAAGCTTTCAGTGCTTCTGGCCTGCAGGGTCTCAGGAGGGAGTGGACCCTGGGGCTCCTGAGGGAGAGTGGAGAAGAAAAGGCTGAGCTCTCGTCCTCTGTGAATCATAAAGTTATCAGAACAGCCTTGCTGGACAGCGATCGTAATCCTCGCTCAGAGAGGGAAATGCACTCACCCACTGTCTGGGAGCCAGAATTTGAACGTAGCTCTGGGGGTCCCTTTGGTTTTCTTTAAACCACTCAGGGAAGTGAGAATGTTGAAAACTGAAGGAGACGGGGCACCACAGGCTTGGGGGTGTCTGAGAACGTCCCTGGATGAGAATCCTCGTAAGACGCTTTGACAACCTGGACTCACCTTTCTCCAAACTGACAGCAAAAACTCTGCCGGAGAATGGTGTGGGAGGGCAGTGCTCCGGGAGACAGGAGTTACCGTGTCCCTGAGAGGCCCCACGAGGCCTCCTGCCTGGAAGACCTGGACTGGGGCTTCTGGGGACCCCAGGGTGGAGGTTCAGAACACGGGGCTGGTTGGGACACGGGAAGACAGGTGGTGGAGGTGGTGATGGGTGTGTCCAGAAGGATGAGGCTCAGTCTCACCCTAGAGACGTCAGGATGTCCACAGTGGAGAACGAATACTCAAGACCCCGCGAGGGAACGGGAAAGGGCTCACTGGGTGGCATAGTGAGTTCCCAGAAGGGCACCAGGACAGACTGCGGGGGAGCCCTCCCAGGTGTGAGCTCCCTTCTGCCCCGCCTCTCTGGACCACACACCTTTCAGAAGAGGTGGCATTCCAGCAGGGAGGAGGGAACAGCAGGAACAAAGGCAGGGGTCAGCTGGGAAATTGGTGAGAGCCCTAGGCCAGCCTGCGGGCGAGGCTGCGAGCTCCAGGCCCTCTCTAAGGGCAGGGAAACGCTGCTGGTCACAGGAAAGGAGTCCCTTCACCTGACACGTCACACATTATGAGTACTTCCACCTGCATTCTTCCCCGGTCACCCACCACCCTGAGAGGTAGGTGATAAGATCACCCCATTAATCCAGAGGAGGAAACTGAGGCAAGTGAAGAGCCTTGTGCAGGGGACACGAGAGGTTAAGAACAAGGACTATGGCGCCAAAGAGTTCTGGTTTGAATTCGGTCCACTGGGGCTTCGATTTTGTCATCTGTAAAATGGGAATAGTCGCGTTCACAGCACAGCGTTGTTGGATTGTCATCACTTAGCACGTTTCCTGGCACAGTAAGAACTCGATAAACAGAAACTGCCTGGTTTCTTCATTCACTCACTCATTCATTCATTCACGGAGAAAATACTTGTTGAACGCCTGCTCGGTGCTGAGCACAGTGCCGGGCCTGGGATTGCAGCCGTGAGCTTGACAGCCACGGTCCTCCTCTCGAGAAGCTTCTCTTCTGGTGGGGAGACGGCAGGGACCGAGTAAACAGAGTGAGATCGTTTCAAAGTGGAGTAAGCCATGATGAGGGAAATAAACGGGTGGTGGCAGGAGGCAGCCGGGGAGACGGAGGGGTCTGCTAGACGCGGGGTTCAGGGGAGGCCTCTCAGACGTGCTTGACCTCAGGCCTGGCGGGAGGATGGCTCGTCATGCCAGGAGCAGCCCAGGGAGATGGAGGAGCAACTGTCAAGGCCTGTTAGAGGAACAGAAAGGAGTGGAGCCCAGGGAGGGGGTGGGCGGTCCAAGGAGAACCTGGACAGACAGACCAGGCAGCACCGTGTAAGTCACAGTGGGGAGCGGGTGGTTTATTCCAAGCACAGTGTGAAGTCCTGGAGTGGTGTTGAGTAGGCAAGTGATGACACGGGACAGTGCTCGAGGGCAGGGCCTCTGAAGCCTGGCAGTCTGCCTTTGAGTCCTGTGTGACCAGCCCCTCCCAAAACTTAGTGTCTGAAAACAACGGAAGTCATGAATTATGCTCACAAAGCTGAAATGAGGGCAGGGCTGGGGGAGGATGGTTTGTCACCTCTCCAGGAACATCAAGCTGGGATGGAGCTGGAGTTGATGGCTCACTCACATATCTGGCGAGTGGTGCTAGCTGTTGCCTGGGAGCTCAGTCCAGGGACTGTCTGCCAGGGGCCTCAGTTCCCCGCCACGTGGGCCCCTCCACGGGCTGCTGGGGCTTCCTCGCAGCATGGTGGCTGAGTTCCAAGAGCGAATGTTCCCCGATGGGTGGCTTCCTCTGATCTAGCCTTGGAAATCACACATCGTCACTTCTGCCTCATTCTGTGGATTAAACTGGTCTCTAGGGCCAGCCCAAATTCAAGGGGACACGAATTGGACTCCGTTTTGTAACAGGAGGAGGAATAAAATTTGCAGCCGTGTACCAAGGAGTCTGGAGAGACAAGTGAGGTCAGAGGCAGGGCAGACAAAACCTGTCAGTCAGAGTACGGAGCTTTTGTTTTATTCTAAGTGCAATGTGGAATCATCAGGTAATTCTAAATGTGGGGGGGATGGCAAATGTAGTAGTGATAGCATGGATTCTGGAATTAGGCCGCCTGGATTTCAATGCCTGTACTACTTATTAGCTGTGTGACTTTGGGTGTGCTTCCTAACTTCTCTGGGCTCAGTTTCCTCATCTGTAAAATGGGATTAGTAGCAGAACCTACTTCAGAGGGCTGTTGTGAGGATGAAATCCGTTTAATTCTTGTAAAGGACTGGATCAGCGCTTGGCACATAGTATGAGCTCAAAATGTTCGCTATTGCTATTACATTTGTGCCTTTAAACACTGCTCTGGCTGCCGTATAGAGAAGGCGCTGTAGGGCGATGTGAGCCGAATCAGGGAGCTCCAGCTACTGGGTAGAGCCACGAGTGGAATTCAGACCTTTCCAGTGCTCTGCACACATCGTTTGATTAGGTATTTACTGTGTGCAGGACACTGTCTGCGTTAGTTCCTAGGGCAGCTGAAACAAATTACCGCAAACTGGGTGGTTGAAACCACAGAAATTTATTCTTTCATAATTCTGGAGGCTAGAGGTCCACGATCAAGATGTCTGGCGGGGCCATGCTCCCTCCAAGGCTCTAGGGAGGGGTCTGTCCCGGCCTCTCTCCTGGCTTGGGGGTTGCCGGAAGCCCTTGGCATTTCTGGACTTACAGCGGCATCGCTCCCCGTCTCTGCCTCTGTCTTCACTGGCCTTCTCTGTGGGTGTGTGCTGTGTCCAAATTCCCCTCTGCTGATAAGGACTTCAGGGCCCACCCTAATCCAGTGTGACCTCATCTGAACTCGATTACCTTTGCAAAGACGGTATTTCTAAATAAGGTCACACTCACGGGTGCAAATGAATTTTGCTGGTACAGCTCTGGATCCAGTACACTGTCAGGGCTGTTAGCGGGGCTAAAGGATAGAGGAGTTGCAGATCCTGCCCTTAAGGTGAAGGAAAACTGCTTCACTGATCACCGTAGTACCCAGTAGGGAACTGCTATGTGCCCTCACCGGAAGGTTACCACCCCCAACCCGGAGAGCTGCCTAGAACCTGCCTTCTCTACATACCTCATCGGCCGGACCCTGGATGACCTCTCCCAGCCAGGGCCTGAGTTCTAAACCAAGAGGCAGAGAGGATGGGAGAGTACCGGAGGGATTCCTCTGAGGCTAGGCTTCCAGATGCCCATGGGGCTGGGGGCTGAGGCAGCTGGCTGGGAATGCCAGCCACCACACCATGCCTTCCCATTTCCCAGGCAGCCTGGCTCTACCCACACTCCTCCACGGGGCTGCTGCCCCTGGGGTCTCTAGTCACATGGCCGGGCCCTGGGGGCATGTGCCCTGGCTGCTCCCAACAGGCTGTCCCCAGCCAGGCTGAGCCAGGGCCCCGCAGAGTCTGAGGAGGGTGCCCAGGATCAACCAGGATTCCATAATTGGACTGCTGTTCTTTCATTTTGCCACGTCGTAGCGTGCGGATTATAGACACCACATGCTATAGATTTCCTGTCAGACCTCATGAATCAAGCCCCACTGTCTTATTTACTGTTGGCCAGCGGCTGTGAATAACATCACCCCCAACACACACGCACAGGCACGTGCTTGTGCAAACACTGCCTGCAGAGCCGGGCCTGGGCTGGCTCTCCAGACACCACTGGGCTAGGGACGTAGCAGGATGTGCAGCTCCCCCGCTTCCTCCCTGGCCTGGTCTCCTTGGAACAAGCGAGAAGTCGGGTCACCTGGGCAGCAGCCTCGCTCTAGAGGGAGATCGGTTCATTCAGACTTTATTTTGCCTCATCCTACTTGGGGCTACTCTCTGTGGGCTTAAGAAGGAACCCAGACCCCAGACTAGCCTGCCGTCAGTCTATGCCCATGCATGCGGGCAGCAAGGAAAGATTAGTACTGTGCACAGGCTCTGGGGCCAGAGCGACGTGGCTCAAATGCCAGCGAGATCCCTTACTACCTACGCACCCCGGGCTGGTTACGTGCTCCCTGAGTCTTAGTTTCCTCATCTGTAAAATGAAGTAATAGCAGCGTTCATTCATGAGTTTGTGCGTGTGTATGTGTGTGAGAGAGAGAGACAGCGAGAGTGCGGGGGGTTGGGGTGAGGGAGAGAGAGAATTAAATGAGCTTCATGTGAAGCACTTAGCACAGTATGGAAGGCTAGATACTATTGGATATTATTGTGGATGCTAAATGCTACTGCAGGGGCACAGAGGGCGTATCATAGGTCTTGAGCTGCTTACTAATCTGCCCAGCAACTCTTCCAGCTGGGTATGGCTCCATTTTACACAGAAAGAACCCAAGGCTCAGAGGGGTTGAGTAATTTGTCCACATTGCACAGCTGTGTGATGGAGCCAGGACTCAAATCCAGTTCTGTCTGGCTCTAAGGTCCAGGGTATCTCCGTTAGGCCCACTCTTTGGTCAAGGACTCCAAGCAAACAATTCAGAAAGAGGCTCTTCACCTCACTGAGCCACCAACTAGTCCAACTGCCAAGGCAGCAGCCCCTTCCTGCCTCTCTCCTGCCCATGCGGGGGCCGCTCAGATGGATATTTGTCATCCTTGTGGAGCTTAAACCCTAATCTAGTTGCTCAGGGCTGGTGGGGGGTCAGGGGTGGAGCTCATTCGAGTTTCGCCTTTGTGTGTAGAGTCTCTTTATCACTTGTGGCGTGCACATCGGACTGTGAGCTTCTGAGAGTGTGCACCACGTGTGTCTGGTTCACGGTTCCCCCTACACCTGACAAGTGGACAGGAAGTCTCTGCATGGGTGGATGGGTATGTCCCGACCAGCTTCACAAGAAGAGTGTCGGAGTGCGTTTTAAACTGAATACGTGCCGCATTTCCCGGTGAATCTCTCTCGTCCAGTATCCTTAATGACAGTCACTTCGAGGTGGCACAGACCTGGGAAAATCATCATTAAAAAGCAAGTTCCTCTGCTTCAGTTTAAACAGAGATGCTGGCTCCCAGCAAAGGAAACACTAATGACCTTCTCCCCTGGGGAGCTGGGCCGGACCCAGCCCTGGGGTGGGTGTCTGGGGCTGGCCGCCGCTGGCCCCCCGAGGCTTGCCAGGGGCTGGACTGAAAGACAGCAGGACTTCTCCCACCAGAATGCAATTTCATCACAGCCAGAACAGGCTGATTTCTGACTTTTCTCTCTGTGCGTCTTGAAAATGCAAGTCAGGAAAGGGGCCTGGGGCTTCCGTTTTTTTCTGGGCTGTTCGCCAGTCACCTGTGCTAGACCTCAGAATCATTTCTGACTAGCTTTCATTCTTAAAGGCAATGTGCTTCCTGGGAAAGCAGGTGGCTTGGTTTCTCCGAGCCTTCATTTCCTGATCCATAAAATGGGACTGAGGATACCTGTATCATGCAGATGTCACAGAGCTGGGTGGCTTTGATTCCCCCAAGTCCAGGATGGAGGATCATGTCGCCTGTCTTCTGTGTCTTGACAGGTGCATAGAGTGTGTTAAATAAATACGGGTGATGGATGGAGGAGATTTTGGTTGCCACCTGGAGCTTCAGGAGTTCTCAGCACAGGTGCCTTTCCAGGGCCTGCGATGCCCCAGGTTGATGCATATATTAGCCCCTTTTGTCAGGGAAGGTAGACATGTTTTCTTCCTTCCTCCACGAAGAGAAACTTCCAGAGTAATAAGGCCCACTGGGCATAGACCATCTGAGTGAGAGGCACCCGCCCTCTGGGGATCCACGAACCTGTTCTGTGAGTCATCTCCAAACAGGGCCCCTTCCTGCCCCCCTCCCCCCCAGAAAAGCTTTCACTGGCTTGTGCTCTGCCCAGAGGAAATGCTTCATCCTCAAATGTAATTGTGTCTGAGGAGGTGTCCTCTGCGACCAGGCTGGTCACGGAGCCCACGAGTGAGTCAGCGCATCCGGCTGAGTTAATTAAGGCAGGAGGGCTGGCGGGGGCAGTCGGAGGCCGGAGCACCGGGTTGCTGCAGCGGGAGATGACTCCTATCAGGACAGGGGCCCGGTGCGGGCGGGGCTTCCGGCTGTCGTCTGCGGGGCTCCCAGCGGGGCAGAGGGGGCTGTGGTCAAGAAAGGGGTGGTCTGGGTCTGGGGGGGAGGTGGAAACGAGGAGGGAGATGGAGGCCTCAGTGGCTTTCTGAACTAGCTCAACCCTTTGGCTTAATATTGGCTGTTTCCACTTTCCTTTGGAAATTGACAATACTCACAAATAATCAAGAGTTTCCTGTGACTTCTCTGTGCCCAGCGAGATGGACTGGTCTGGTGGGGAAGGGTCATTCTCTTAGATTGCTATTCACCCAGGTAGGGTGACCTCATGATAGATACCCAAGATGGCCAAAGCCTAGAATGGTGCCTGGCACATCGTAGGCACTTAATTGGATGAATGAATGAGGTTTAGACTCTTCACTTGGGGTTTATCTTAGGTGCCAGTAGGTGAATGGGTGGTAAAAGAAGAATGGAAAGAAATGAGTTGTTCAAAGGGAAGGAGAGAGATGTGTTCACAGAATGTAAATTATGTAAAAGCTGGACTTTTTGTCTGTTTTCTCACTGTTTCATCCCTAAGACTTGGAACAATATCTGACTCAGAGTGCTTCTTCAAGGTTTGTTAAATGATTAGTGAAAAGAGAATGAAGGAAGGAAGGGAGGGAGGGGAGAAGGCGGGATCCATGCAACTGGAGTGGGTCTAATGCAACCAGACGGACTCGGCGAGAGCAGTGCTGTTCTCTACACCACCCTTCCCTTCTCGCCCCACTTCTCGGCACCTGTTCATGGGGAAGACCAACGTTCTCTTAATGAACGAGGTTGCATGTTTCTTTTCTTCTTCCACTCCTTTACTACCACCCACCAACCTGCTCCGAGTTTCTCCCCCCGAGGGGAGGTTCCACCCAAGAGCTGTCTCTGGTCCCAGATGGGACGTCTAAATGCAGCCTCTGCTCCTTTCCCTCCCTCATCAGCTGGGCCGGACAATCCAGAAGGAACCTCTCCCTCTCCCTAATGCATGTCTTCCCTCAAGCCAGTGGGGGCTGTGGGTCAGTGGGCCATGTGCCAGCTTCCTTTGATGGTGGAAGGCGCTGTGCTGGACACGGGACGATTCCGAACAGCTGCTGCCTTCACAAAGTCTGCTGTCTTCCTAGAGAGACGGGGCATCTGCATGTGAAAGCCTGTCTGCCCAGAAGAGTTTTGGTGAGCTGGAGGGGAACAGAGAGGTTTGCAAGGCTGCCCAGGAGAGTCAAAGTGAGCATGCAGAGGCCCCAACCTCCAGGGAGAGTAGAAGCCACTTGGTCCATGTGCATCAGCAGCTTCACAGTGAGGGACTAGGTCACTCCACGGTTGTCACATTTGGCATTTTGTGCATTTCCAAACCACAGTATCCTAAGCCAAGTGAATCGATATTCTGCCTCCCTGAACCCGGAGCCCTCAGATGAACCAGGCACGATGACAGCTGTATCAAGCCACTTTGTGGGGCGACTGTTGAGCGAGAGGGACTGGGCCATACGTGACTCCCCACGGGGCTCATGCCCTCTGTCTGCCACCGTCGTGGGCCACCTGGACACAGCTGGATGGACTAGCATGACGCTGCCTCTCCCTTCACCCCTCCCCTCTCCAGGAATCAACGAGAAACACATTGGCGACATGGGGCTTTGGCAAAGCTGAGTGAGGCTGGCAGAGCTGGGGCTGGCAGGTGAGGTGCGGGGGCCAGGGCGCACCTGCCTGCTGTCTGCCCTGCCTCTGCCAACTGGATCCACCTTTGTCATCCTGACTGAGAACCAGGGGGCTAGTTCAGACAGGTAGAGGACGGCGATGCTGTGACCACGGGCTCGGGATCCATGCCACTGCAGCCCGGGAGCTTTGTACCAGTGCAGGGCCATTGTGGGGATGGGGTGAGATAAACAGTGGGTGGATAAGCCAGGTTCATCCCCATTTTTGGGGAAAAAATTAAAGTTAACACCATTACAGTAGTTTCCTAGGGCACCCATAACAAACTAGCGCACACTGGGTGGCTGAAAACAACAGAAATGTACTGTCTCACAGTCCTGGAGCCCAGACATCTGAAATCAAGGCGTCGGCAGGACCATGCTCTCTCTGACGCCTGTCGGGGAGAATCCTTCCTGCTTAGCTTCTGGTGCTGGCCAGCAGTGCCCGGATCTCCTTGGCTTCCAGCTGCAGCATCTCCATCTCTGCCTCCATTGTCGCACGGCATTTCCCCTTGTGCGTGAGTGTGTGTTTGTCCCTTCTGTTCTTATAAGAACTCTAGTCATATTGGAATAGAGCCTACCCTATTCCAGTGTGACCTCTTCTTCACTTGATTCCATCTGCAAAGACCATATTTCCAAACGAGGTCACATTCACAGGTCCTGGGGGTTACGATTTCACATATCATTTGGGGGGACACAATTCTACCCGTAATAACCATCATACCCTACTTTCCAGGTGAAGGTCAGGAATATCATCTCATATATGGCACCATGTGCAAACAGCTTGTGTTCCTTTCTGTTCGGGACACACGGCCTCTTCTCATAAGCCATCTAGAAACAAGAACTGGGTTAATGTCCCTGGGGGACTCCCTATAGCTGACAAGGAATGTGAGCTCCAAGAAAGCAAGGGTTTTTGTCTGTCCTGTTGACTGTTGAGTCCCCAGCACCTAAAAAGTGCTCAGTAAAGCTCAGTAAAGGTGCTGAACGAATGAATGGATGAGTGGATGAATGGATATGGTGGTGGGAGCTCCAGAGGCTGTCAGGGTTTAACTGTGAGACCCAAGGAAAATTACTGCCCCCACCCCCACGACTTTGTTTCGCCAGATGTACAATGGAAATAGGAATGAGCACACATCATCCACACGATATTGAGAGATTGCATGAGAACCTGCATAAATGCGTTAACTCAGTTGCCGGCACATAGTAAGTGTTTAATGAACGTTAATTTAATCCCAGTGGGTTGGAGGCCATGGTGTGGTCTTTGAGTTTGACAGCTGGAACCATGCCAACCTGCTGGGTAGCAATGTAGCTACGCACCCGCTTTTCTGCAGGCAAGGGTGAGCTGCCTTAACCGGTGATCTGCTAGTAAGAATGTGATTAACCCTCAGGGGGCAGAAGGAGAATGGATTACCAGGGAGAGACTGTCATGGAGCGCCCAAGGGCACAGGCGCTGGCGCCAGTCCCTGAAGGTTCAGATCGCAGCTTGGCCCTTGCCTGAAGGCTCAGTTTCCCCAACTGTAAAGTGGGGCAATAAGAGCATCTATCTCGCGGGGCTGCAGTGAGGACTGCATTACCGGGTCTGGCGCATAGTGAGAAATAATGTAAGTTTCGTCCTGTTAGTATCACTTTTCTAAGTCCTCTGTCCTGACTGCTCGGAGCTGGATCATCGGGAAAGCGAACCCTCCAGTTCTGGGCTGACTTGTGGGAGCGCAGGCTCTCTCCTCTCCCTGGTCCCCAACGCCCGGGCCGTGCTCCGGCCCCCGCGCCCGCGCCCCGCGCCGCCGGCTGCCGCTCTCTGAGAGCCCGCGCGCCCTCTGCTGGTGCTCGGCCAGGAACAGACGGCGCCGAGGCCGGGCCGCGCTCCCGCCGCGCGCGGGGTCACCCCATGGGCACGTCCCGCGGATCGGTGACGCTTCCCGTTCCCAGGCGCCCTTGACCTTGGCTCTCCTCCCCGCGTGGGGTCCGTAGGAAGAGCTGTGTCTCTCTGCGGCCTCCCTCGCGCGCCTGCCGCGTCCCGGAGAGCCCCGGAGCCCACCCGGCCTGGAGCGGGGAGAGCGAGCGCAGAGCGCACCCTCGCATCGCGGCGGTGTCAGGGGCTGCCCGCCGCTTCCGGCCGAAAGGAGGGCGCAGAGCTGAGGAGCGGCTCTTCTCTCTCCCCCATTCCACTACTTTTTCCCTTAGTTTGAGGTTGAAACCGACTGGGTAGCTAAAAGGGCCTAATATCTGCCTATTTGCCTGTTTTAAGGTTCTCTCCATATACCTTGGATTCACCAGCCATTTCTAACCCCTGAGACGAGAGGATTAGGGGTCCGCCCTGTCTGCTGCTGTGTGGACCCATTTTGGCATTCCAGCCTCATGATTTCAGCGTCTTCGTCTCTAATGTTTATTTACCGCTCAACCCGTGCCCTCGCTGTTCTAAGTGCTTTATGTGTGTAACCCACTTTGTCCTGACAACAGTAGGACCTAGAGGTACAGTAGAACCTATGAGGAAACTGAGGCTGAGAGAGGTTAAGGACTTGTGGAAGATCGCACAGAGAGGGGGATTTGGATCCTGGCACTGTGGCTCCAAGCTGACGTCACTACCACTATCTTACAGCCCCCCTACTGAATTCTGTGTAGCTGGTCCTGCCCCCTGACTTCTCCGTCTAGAATGCTCTTCCTCACCCCCAGGACATCCACTTGGCAAACTCTCCTGTGAGTTCTTGCCTGCCTTTCTGTGGCCCCCAGGACCTGCACCCCCCATCTCTCCGTGTGCCTGTCTGTCCCCTGTGTTGTTTGCCTCTGCTCCTAGGCTGCGGGTCACTGACAGCTGGGACTGTGTGGTATCTGCCTTTGCTCTCCCGCCCCAGCACCGCTCCAGACACACAGCAGGTGCTCACTGGATGCAGCCAGGCTCAGGTAGCAGCAGCCTGTTCCCAGGGACGTATCTCACCTCTGCCCCCTGAAGTGGCAAGGAAAAGGACATTAGTCCCGTTTCAGAGATGGAAATGCCAAGGTCACAGGGATAAGGGATTCAGCCAACTCCACGGAGTGAACCAAACAGGAGATGTTCTTACCACAGTCCCTGGCTCAGAGCTCAGCTCCACAAGCCAGAGCCTTGTGAGGGACAAAGGTGAGGTGAGGGCCTGACCTGCAAGAACCCATAGTGCAGGTCACCGGGACGGGAGGGAGGGATGTGTGTGGGGAGGTCCTGGGCTTTATCTGCAGAGGCCAGGGAGAGAGAATTTGAAATCACGTTTTGTTTTCTTCTCCATCCTTGAGTACGTCTTCCTCCCTAGTGTGTCTTCTTTCCAGGCAGCCTTCTTTGCTGTCTGAGGCAGAGGCAATGGGGCCAGAGGCCATGGAGCCCCCAGTGGGGACTGGAGGAGTTGGAAACAGCTACGGGGGCCAGGTGATGCTCTCCAGCGCAGCTGGGGGCCGGGTGCTGTGTGTGCACGTGTGAAGGGCCCTGCTGTGTTCTCACTACCCCTTCGCCATTGTGACCAAGCGCTTGCCTCACTCCCTGCTGCCTACCATGTTGTTCCCAACCTGTAACGCCAAGCCCAGCGTGGATCCTTGCAGGCATTTCCCGGACCAATCCTGTTTCTCTCGCAATAGTGGATGCTTCTTAAGGAGAAGGGTCAGGTCTTCTGTCCTGTCTGCCTCCCTCTCAGTGGCCAGCACAATGCTGGGCACTACCAGATGCTCAAGCAGAGGCAAGATGCTTAACTTATCTGAGCCTCAGTTTCCTCCTCTGTGAAATGGGGATAATATATCCACATGTATGAGACTACGTACATCAGAGTACCTAGCACAGGGCTCAGCACCCAGGAGGCAATCAGTGGATTTTAGTTCCCTATCTTCCCTGTCAACACAGGCCAGCTCAGCCCCCAACTTCCCGCTCTGATCAAGAATGACTCATGGGGCTGGCTCCGTGGCCGAGTGGTTAAGTTTGTGCTGCGGCGGCCCAGGGTTCGGATCCCGGGCGTGGACATGGCACCGCTCGTCAGGCCACGTTGAGGCAGCGTCCCACATCCCACAACTAGAAGGATGTGCAACTAAGATATACATCTGTGTACAGGGGGGTTTTGGGGAGATAAAGCAGAAAAAAAAAAAGAAAAGTAAATAAATGTAAAAGTAAATCCTTTAAAAAAAAAAAAAAGAATGACTCATGGTCAGGAGCATGTGTTCTCTTTCCCTCCACCCTTGGCCCAGGGGACTGGGGTTCAGAGGCTTAGATGCCCTCTCCTCTGCAGGCTACCCCTACCCCACCTTGGGGGACCCAAGGAGACTCAGGGCTCCAGCAAAGGGAAGGTTGGGTCTTGGTTATCTCCCCATTGTCCAGCTGGAGCCCTGAGGAGCTATCGGTGGGGGTTGCAGGCGTGGCTGTCATTGACTTGCCCTGCCCCAGAGCCCCTCCCCACCTTCACCGTAAGTGGGTCTATGAATGAATGGGTGGAGGAGCTGGGGCGGGGCGCGATTTCTCACTGGGCGCTTGCTGTGTTCATGCGTGATGGTGCGAAGGGCATGAGCAGACGCCTCTTACCCTTTCTCCGCCTGGGCAAGGCATTGCTCCCACTGTGTGTGCAGGGGTAGATTTATTGAATATGTGTGTCTGAGTGTTTTCTCGTAACTCATTTAACCCCCACAATAACAATATAAGCTAGGTACTGTATTTCCCACATTTCACAGATAAGGGAACTGAGAGCATCCAGCTGTGGCTCCTGTGCTCTGTGCACTGTTACACTGTCTCCAGGGTGACAGAACAAACCTTTAATTGAAACCCCACAGCCTGATTTCTGCTTTCCTGCCCATGTCGCATGGCCCCATGTGAGGGCTCGCTCCTCAGACCTCCTAGCTGGGAGCTCACTTGGCTCCTTCTACCCTTGTGGTGCTGCCCAACTTTCAAGGGGAGGAGGAAAGTCCCCTGGGACTGGAGAACAAGCAGCACATGCATAAGTAACCACGGCGTCCAGCCCCGTCGGTGCACGGCCTGTGATTGCTCTGGGCGCTGGACTCTTTCCGTGGGTTTTAACTCAATCTGTCTCTTGTCCAACTTTATGCTCCCTCGCTGCTACCTCTCCGCCCTGATTTCCATCTCTCCTGAGGAGAGAAAGGGGCTTTGTTGAACTTCTGATGGCCACTGAGAGCTTCCTATGGGGGTCCCCAGGGGAGGTTTACATTCTCCTTGAACCGCCCAGCGCCCCCCGCCCCCGACCGGGGGAGAGTTGGACTCCTGTCTGCTGTCCCTGCCAGGCTGCAGCCCATCTCATGGGGGGTAATTGCCTAGCACTCTCCGCTCCTACCCAATGTTACCAAGTGTATTTCTGAGTTTGCAGGAGGATGGGAGAGAAGAGTCTATATGCAGAATTCGAAGATGGTGGGAGGAGCTCAGAAATGCACAAAGTATTAACAAAATGTGGTGGGATTGCATTTTAAAACACAATGCAAATAATAAAGAGCCCTAATAAAACGTTCAGGACCTTTGACTCCGTCGTTTCACCTCTGAGAGCTGATTCTAAGGAAATCATTCCAGAGAAGAAGGCGGCAGCATGAGGTTCATGGCAGAAGTGAAAAGTCAGAAAGAGCCTGACTGTGGGGGCAGGGTGAAATAAATGAGCACTTGCACGTGATGGGATAAGGGAGCTCATTTTAAATGGTGCTTATGAAGAGTCTGTAGCAACAGGGAACATAAGTACGTTGTATCCAGAAAGGACAAAACTACATCAAATATATGTGCAGAAGCGGGTGAGCGAAACTGGAATAATTTCAGTGTAAGTGAGAGGATTAGGGTGGTAACTTTCTTTCTTTCAAATAATTTTCCTTGTTTGAAATAGTCCTACAGTTAAAAAAAAAATAAATGAATGGGGGCAGGGATAACGACTGGAACGGGGACATCTGGGGTGCTGGCAGCATTCAGTGTCTTGATCCAGGTGCAGGGTCCATAGATGCGTGCATTTTATGAAAATTCAGTGAACCGTCCACTTAGATATGTGAACTTTTCTCTATGTATGTTACTTCAATGAAAAGCTGAAAAAGAAGAAAAAGTGATTTTAGAAACAGAAAGAGTAACACCTTGTGCTCAATAGGACACACTGTGAACTGAAGTCTGCCCAGTCAATAAGGGGGTTTCCCCCCTAAAATGTCCTCTTATTAACAATTAGTAATGACTGTTTTTAAAAGTCCTTTTCTCTGGAATTATTTCCAGCTGAAGACATGGGCTGCAAGAAGATAGACTTAAGGTCTTATAATACTTAATATTTGTGAAACCTCAAATTAGCGGTTTCCAAACCTGAGCATGCATCCGGATCTTCTGGAGGACTTGACTCCTTGTTCAAGTACAGATGGCTGGGCCCCCCCCAGGTCCGGGGTGGGCCTGAGAATTTGCATTTCTAACAAATTCCCAGGTGATGCCCATGCTGCCGGTCTGTGGAACCCACTTTGAGAATCACTGCCCTAAAAGAGCCCTCTGGAATCCCAAGTGTGGGGGGTGGGGGGGAGTGGCGGGGGGAGGGCCACTGCTGATAAATCTCAAAGCATATTCTTCCTTCTGAGAAACCAAAGCTGGTGTTGACGCTAACAGTTCCATCATCCAAGGGTAAGTGCATCCAGCCCTCTGGCCCTCTGCTCTGCACAGAATGAATTGATTTTGACTGGCTCCATTGATGCCTTCCAGAATCTCCAGCCGAAGCTGGTATTGGTGTTGCCAGGTGTGAAAGGGACACAGAGGGAAAATCATTCAAGCCTGGGGAACGTACGAATGAAAACTCTTGGCGTTGTATCTTTGAACACAAGTGAGTGCCTTTTTAGGGGTGAGAAAACAATGAACAGGTATTGAGCAGTTACTCCAGGTCAGGCACTGTGCCAAGAGCTTTATCCACCCTGTCTCAGTGCGTCCTCAGAACCACCCTCTGAGGTCAGGACCGTCATGATCCCCGTGGCCCAGAGTGTTGAGTAGCCCCCCGGAGGAGTCAGGGTGGGAGCCCAGGTGGAGCCTGTGGCCCTGCTCAGGCAGAGCTGACGGGCCCACAGTCACGCCCTCTTGGAACGCCCTGCAGAAGTGGCCAGGGAAGGAGGGATGCCAGGGCTGTGTGCACGGGCAGACCAGGGAGAGGCTGGGTTTCTGTGGGAAGGCATGTAGAGGAGGTAGGCTTTGGGGAAAGTAAGCATGAGAGGGGGGAGGAGGAAACAACGTGGGGGGAACCGGGAAGCAAGGTAACATGGGCTGTATTTGCCGGGACTCAGGAGTGAAAGAATGCAACTCACAGAAGCAGAAGCCCAGGGCTGGCCCTGTGGCCGAGTGGTTAAGTTCGCGCACTCCGCTGCAGGCGGCCCAGTGTTTCGTTGGTTTGAATCCTGGGCGCAGACATGGCACTGTTCATCAAACCACGCTGAGGCAGCGTCCCACATGCCACAACTAGAAGGACCCACAACGAAGAATATACAACTATGTACCGAGGGGCTTTGGGGAGAAAAAGGAAAAATAAAAAATCTTTAAAAAAAAAAAAAAAGAAGCAGAAGCCCCAAGGGCCCACTCACCTGCAGATCCTGTCCTCCGGTGCAGCTGGACCCAGGGCCATCAGGACATCACCTCTCCTTAGACTTTTCTACAAGGGACATAATAAAAAAAGACCAAAAAAAGTGGTTAAATTCAGGTGGCCAGGGTCAAGTTTGTAGTCTCCTGAGAATGCTGCTGAAATGCTCTGAGTGTTAGGACTCAGCTCCATTCCACCTCTGGGCAGGAATGGCTGCTCTGCCTCCTTTCTCTGGGCGAGCATGGCAGGTTGGGAGTGCATTGTTGGCAGCCTGCATCCCTGTTGCACTGTCATGTTGCTCTGCTCTCTGTCCAGCTAGTGTGTGAGGGTGGCCATCCTGTCACTTGCAGCACATCTTCATTGTCACGTACCTCCTATTGGTACCATCGGATTTTCTCCTGTAGATGCTTGCTTTCACTCCTGCTCCCTCCTCCCTCCCCACGGACTCTAAGACACATGGGTCTCTGGAGCAGACCCTGGCCTGCTCATTTGCAGACGGAGGAACTGGAAAAAGAGAGGGGGAGAGCAGGAACAAGCCAGCTTTGCGTGGAGGAGGCTGGAAGCCCTGAAGATCAAGTGGGCAAAAGAGAGCCTTGGATAGATGTGCAAACCTTTAACATGGAGTGGTCCTGCCACTAGTAGAGCGTGGCCCAGAGAATGTCCTGGCACTGATCAATCAGATTAGCAACTCTTCCTTCATTTCAGGTGGGCAGAGGTGGCAATGTGGGGAGGCGAGGAGAAAGCCTCCCCTTCTCTTTAGCATCCATTTTTACATTAGCTGGGGCACCTCACCAGGTCTGCTGCCTCGCAGACCGCTGTATCATGGGGCTCACTGCAGTCGCTGGCATGGACTATAACAAACCTAACAGATGAGAGGGATGCACTATTGTTCTGTCCCCCTGGCCTCACATCTGTAAGCATCTGCCTACATTTCTGGGTTGTTCCATCCTGAACTCCAAGGACATGCTATTAATCTTCAATATCTTTTCATTTTGCAACCCTCCCCCTCACCAAAAAGGGACCCAGGAGTGTCACATAGAGGGTGGATTGACTTTGTTTATTTCCCCCTTGCCAGATGGGAGGAACTGTTCTGCCTCTGATTATGACCTAACAAAAGCCTTGAGACAATATCCAGGAAGGGCCTTGAAAGGGCAAGGCATCTTATACACACAGGGCCTCCACCCTGCTAGAGGTGCTGCCACCTGCTTCCTCCTGCAGACGTTGGACAAGGGGCTCTCTCACATTCCTGGTCACGGAATCGTGAAAGAACACATTTGAGAAGCCATCCCTGTGTTTCATTACATTGAGACCATTCTATATTGGAGACCGTCCCAGCACATCCCAGATGACTTGGCTGCTCAGTAACCAGACAGGTGGGGTCAGGGGCTCACACGCCTCTCTGCCCGGGCTGTTGTCCGATGCCATTCAAGGTGGCTGCATTGCGATGTCCCTTGAGATGGGAGGGTGAGATGGGAGGGGGCCCTCAAGGTAGATGGCTCTCTCTCTGCCACAGCACTGAGGTGAGCTGAGTTCAGCTGTGTAAGATTAAATAACCCTGGTCTCTCCATTACCTCAAAAGGTCGTTTGGAGAAGAACTGGCCAGTGTTTGGATTTTTCCATATTGATAACTCTTCCTCCAAGAATAAGAGATGGGGTAATATGCACACTTCTGAAGGTTGCCTGGGAAACATCTGGTGTTATTAACAGATATGTAGGAGAAAGGAGGATTCCAAGGATGGAGTAAGCTTCAGAGGCTACAGGAATGGTGGTTCTTTTTACCCCTGTTGAAAGACTCAGGTCCCAGTGGGTGTTAGGTTGGCATGAGATTCCATATTTGAATCACAAAGAAGACTCAATGCAGACCCAAGGGCATCTCTGATGGGAGGTGGTGACTGTGTGGCCTTGACCCTGATGTTGCACGAGAGTCTACGGCTCACCATGATGGGCCAGGCATTCAACACTCGGGTTATGTGGTTGGAGAGCTCCTGGCCAGGTGGGCAGAGGGTGGCGAGGTGCTGAGAGCTGTGCTCTAATCACAGCAGTGAAGATGCTTCTCCAGATCCTCCCATCTCCAGACCCTGGAGGATCTGGAGCAGCAATGCAGTGGAGAAGAAAGACTGTGAATAGGACTCATGGGCTGTCACAGTGAATAAGGTTAGCCACTGGCTGATGACTCTACTCCGAAGGGCCGAATTTAATGTGAACAAAAGATATGTCATAGGGGAGAAGATCATTGTGAAAGGCAGCCTTCCCCTCCCCAGAGTTGAGGTAAAGACCTCCATTCAGGAAAGGACAGGGTGGAACCAGTGTCTGTTGACCACCTACTATGTGCCAGGTACTGTGAAAAGAGCTTTATACACACTACCATACAACAAGCCATTTTAAAGACTAAGGAAAGAAACATGGACGTGAGCTGTGGGAGGGGGGGCGGTTACGTGTTGTCCCAGGATCACAGAGCTATGAAGGGCAGAGGGAGGATTTGAGCTCAGGTCTGCCAGACTCCAAAGGCAGTGCTCTTCTTTACTCTCTTAGTGCTTTTCAACTGCTTCCGCCAGACACATATGACAGGAGACATTTACCTGGAGACGCTCTCCCACTAGGACATGGAGTGTTCCTTGTTATTCACAAAGCAGTAGCTATATCTCGATTTACCCCTTTGCTCCCACTCAAAAAACACATCCCATTCAAGTGAATGAAAGTGACATTAAGTACTATTTGATGGTATTAAGTACTAAATAAGAAAGAGTATTGTGCTTGCAAATTTTGGTACTTTACCAATATTAACGTTCCTAGTAACTGACTTCGTACCTGATAGAAATCCATTTGTCCATCATGATGCTGGTTGAGAACCACCAAACCACACTAATGGTGACGAGTTTGGTCCTCTCTCACAAGCGTGCTGCGAGGCCAGCCACTGAAATGGGGTTGGCCTCATCCTGAATGGCCAAGGACACTGATATGAAAAGCAAGGATGTTTGGGCAGGTTGCTACCTTTTAGCTGTGGCCACCTCTAACATGGCCCCAGGACCTCCAAAGGGGATGTCGTTCTAGGTGTGGGTCTCATTCGTAGTAGCAATGCTTCTTAGTCTATTTATTCATTGGTTGGTTGGTTGGTTGATTCGATGCTATTTAAAGATCACTGACTTTAGGGCCTGCCTGGTGGTGCAGTTCCACTTGGGTGGCCCTGGGTCGCTGGTTTGGATCCCGGGTGCAGACATGGCACCACTTGGCAAGCCATGGTGTGGTAGGCGTCCCAGATATAAAGTAGAGGAAGATGGGCACAGATGTGAGCTCAGGGCCAGTCTTCCTCAGTAAAAAGAGGAGGATTGGCAGCAGATGTTAGCTCAGGGCTAATCTTCCTAAAAAAAAAAAAAAAAAGAAGAACACTGACTTTAGAGATACCATTTTGATTTTCAGAGCATGCTCCAGGGGGCTAGGGGCTCTGTAGAGGTGGTTCCTGGACTTCCTGGGGGTGAGAGTGAAGGACCGAGAGTGGGACCCACTTGCCTAAAATGGAAATGACTTTTTTGCTGTTTTATATGACAGAGTTCTATGTACAGTTCCATCTGAAAAAAGACTCTTTGAGGTTCTTTTTTAAGTCTGAAAACCATTGCTTTAAAATGATGCTTTTGCGATCTCATAGGCAAAAATCATTCCTCCTTTGGGAAAGCCTGTCTCCTTTGGACCAGCTGATTGGCTGTAATTGAAGAGTTGTTAAGCAATTGAGTCTCGGTGAAGACCCAGCCTCTGGCCCATCCTTTGATACTGGGGCAAGCACTGAGACTCCTTGATGGAATGGCCAGGTCAGCTAGGATCCAAGGAAGTAAAGGAAGTGTGCGTTGGTTGATGTTGGAAGAAACAGGGAAATAAACCACCTATTCAGTCTCGTGGAGGCCTTTCAAACTGGAAGAGGAAGGAATTTGAGGAAACAAGCCTTCCTTGTTATATTAGGGAATTTATTCTCCCTCCAGAGGGGACCTCCTAATTTCTTGGGTGTGTTTGCAGAAACCATTCAAGCACATCCAGCTGGTTTCAGAATTGCCGTCCATTTGAACTTGCTCCAACCAAGCAAATTGGCCCTAATGGGGAAATTGGCCCTAATGGGGACACTTGCTCGGCAGCAGATCGTCTTCCTTTTCACCTCCTCCTCCTCCTTCCGGCTGCCCGTCACCGTCTCCAAGTCAGAGAAAGTTAAAATTTACCCTTTGGCATCATTCCATAAAATCACTTGGTTTCTTCTCCAATGTTTCACTCCTTCTCTCATTTTCTCCCTTCCCTGCTGAGAGCATACCTTGTTCTGATTTGAAAGAACTTCTCTGTTAGGAATGAACATGTCTTCTTGACTACGTGGACGGTGGTGATAGGTCTGGCCCATACTGACTTCCCAGAAGGTATATTCCTAAAGTCCTCTTATAAATCAGTTAATTGGATTAAGCACATGTTTTCCCAGTTATCTATTGTGCTTAGTTCCCAGGCTAGCCCACAAAAGCCTCTTCTTAGTCACAGGATGCTGCGTTGATGTGGACTCCATTAAAGTGACATGGTGGAATGGACAGAGAGCACAGGTTTTGGAGCGAGCTAGAATTGGGTTCAAATCTCATTGTCTTCTGGTCTTGAGCCACTTAGTCTCAGAGCTTTAATTTTCTCCTCAATAGATGAAATAAGAGTGATGATACCCACCTCAGATGGCAAGGGGGCTTGATTACCCTGTGTTAGGGCTAACAGGTAGAACAATGCCAAGCACCCAGCACAGAGTAGGTGCTCAGTAAATAACACTCCCCCACCAGCCCTCTCTACCTCCCAGTCACTGAGTCTGGGGTCATACTAGAATTGGCGTTCTTCAATGAACAAAGAAAAAAGGGGATAAAATGAAAATGCTGCAATATGAATGATGGACCAAAACAGAGAATCAATCAAATAATGAATAAGAAATAGAGTTCTGTCCATATTGCTGGTATTTGATAGAAGGTGGGAATAATCAATTAGAGGAAGATGGAGTAGATGGCGAAATGATGAAGATGCGGAGGGGATTTCTGGACAATTTTAGGGCTCAGGGATGGTTACTACTGATCGGTTCGAGATGAATTCCCTTAAAAATATCCTAAGGAGATGTGGACATTTGCCTTTTTCTGTTTCTCAGGACCACTAGCCCAGCTTGGGGGGGGGATGAGACAAAGAATAACTGAGTAAAAGGGATGGTGAGTAGACCTCGAATATTTGACACCTGGATCTGCCCTCCTCTGCACGACAAAGTTATACCTAATAATAATCATGACAATTAATAATAATCATTATTTTCCTGAGTGTTGATTAATTTAAAAACAAACCATAAACACTTCAAAACAAAGAATAAATTTCTATGTTAAAGATATTATTCAAATTCAGTAAAATTTATCATGTAGGAACTAATATTTGAACTTCCAAGTTTCACAGCTCACAGTTCTGCTCTATTTCACTGTTTTAAAAATTTTAAATGCAAATAAAGACTCAAAGTGGTCACATAGAATAACAAGGTGGAAGTACCTCAAGTTCTTTCTCTGTTTCTAGAATCACTGTGCCATCATTGTTTATTTTGAATCTACCATTTGAACATGACGATATACAGGACCAGGGGCCAAGAACACAAACTGTGCCGTGAGCAAGTTTGAACGATTCTGCGCCATTATGAATTTATTCTTGAAACACCCGTGCAGCTAAATGTAGCTAAGTTTGTATGTGTGTCACTAATGCTATCACTTCCAGGTGGAATGTAATTTGTTTTAAAGAACAGGTAACAAGAACATGCTGAGTTGAAGCTTATATTATTAAAACTCAACAGCAGTTGCAATAATTGTTTAGAACTTAGACTGACAAGAGATTTTCTTGAGGAGGATATTTTATCACTGACATTATTTTGACTTGCTGGAGCAAGATGATAACAAAAAGTCCAACTTTTAGTTTTATTATTGTTTCTATGTCTGTACAGACGATGACCCTCTTATTGCTTGCATTCATGATGGGCTGTCGCTACCGCCCTGCCAATGGTACACCACCAGGTGTGGCAGACACTGTTGACCGCTGACCCAACAGCCATTCTCGCTTCCTCCTCTAACAGAAGTGGGTTTGTCACTGAACATTAACGTAGTCAGGAAAAGTGAGCCTCTCCCCCAGCTTCAGGGAGTAAACCTCTTTTAAAACAATCATGGAGATCCATTTCTCCTTTGACAGAGACTGGTTTGGGGTGAGCATGTGACTGGATTCTGGCCAATAAGATATGAGGATAAGTCTGCTGGAGTGGGGAGGGGGAACTCCCAGGAAGGATTTTCCTCTGGACTAAAATCAAATCAAAGCAAACAAATGAAAGATAAACTAAAGACATAAGGAGTGATATGTCCCCCAACATGAACACACATATACATACAGACCCTTCCCGAATTTGACACACTGGGTGAGGCAGTGATGCCTAGGTCACAAGGACCATCCTTCAACCCTGGGGGGACAAGCTGAAGGGGACAGCCAGTATGCTAAGCATGACAGACCAAAAAAGATGAAACTCCCTCCCCTGGAGTGTCTGCCATGTGAGATCAGAGACTGCTCCTCCTGAAGCCACTGGACTCTCCTGGCACTTAAAGCGGAAAGCAACTTAGAGTTATCGTTGGCTGGGTGTGTTTGTAGGGAAAAGGTGGTCACAAGGAAGTAGCTTAGCTCAGTATGGAGAAGACCAGGGAAAAGTGAGAACACAGTATATACTTTGCCTTCTGAGTGTGGAGGGAGAAGGCAGAAAGGAGAGTGGAGAAGGGATATTGGGCTAGATGGTCCTGTTGGTTGGCTTCAGATGACACCATTGACCTGAACATCTTGGCAGCTGAACCAGAACCAGAGTGTCTGGGTGAGTGGATGGGTGGGGCAGGGTCCCTGTGGGCCTTTGTAAAACACTGAGTCTCTAACTTGGGCAGTGACTGCCCATAGTAACCCATTAGTCATTGTACTCTATGCTCCCTGTCGCTAACGAAGAAAGGGGGTAGTAAATAATAAAATTGTTTAAATCGAGAGAAAGTCCGTGGCTGTGAGCCACTTGCTGATTCAGTCTTTATCCTAGCCCTGGTCCCCCCAGAAAACAGAGCCTGAGGCAAGCATTAAAATGCTGACACTTCATGTGAGAGGTGTAAGACCAGGGAATTGAGGGTGATAAAAACGGGGAATTGATGTGAGGACAGATGCCAAGCAATGTGACGTGATGTGCTGCTGTGCTGGCCACCACTTCCCATCCAGCCTCAGTGAGACCTAGCAGGTTGCTTGGCATGCATGTCTTTTCTGGAAGGCTTAGAACAAGAAATCACACCAGGAAAAAAATGCATAGAGGGCAGAAAAAAGGAGGAATTTGGGGAGCTACCCACGTGAACTTCTGGGGTGCCTCATCTGGGCCCCTCAGTAAGCCAGATCTCATGCACTGAAAATGAAGGTCTGAGCAGGAAGCTGACCAAGAGAGAGAAAAAAGGAGGCAGTCAAAGGGACCTGAGACATCATCGACAGTGTGTGTGTGACGTGGTGACCGGACCCAGGTATTTGTCCTTCTCTGCATAGGGACTTCCCATCCCACTTTGTCCCACATTTCCTTCTCCTTGTGGGGCTCAGACACCCTTCAGGAGGCCTTCGACACCTTCTCCACCTCTCTTCAAGTCGTTTCCACATTACCCTTCCAGTTTGCTTTCGAAGCAAGTCCCTCAGGGCTGAGCATAAAATTCCATCTGTGCCTTTAGTAAAGGAGAGTAAAGAGGAATTATTGCTGCTCCTTGCTCGGCTGGGTTTTGTAGAATTACCCCAAAGCAGTGTTTATCATGCCATTGAGCTGGAGGCTCATGCTTAATGTGCTATCTGTTCTGACCCCAGATGTCTCTCTGCATCGCTGCTCTCCCACCAGCTCTCCTACGGTCCGGCTCATTCTAGGGTCATTGCTGACAAGTGTATTACCAGTGTTTATCCATATTAAATCTTGTATCGTTGACTGCTCTTTACTCATTTCTCTAAACTCTCTTTGGTTCTTCTGCAGTTGCACTTCCTGCCTTGTCTTGTCCTTCTAGGAAAGGCAAACCCTTCTAAGTCAGGAATTCTACTGAAGCTTCATGTTTCCAATTGTTTATGGAGAAAAAAGATGTTAGAGATGGCCCTGCTACAAAGCTCGAGCCTTCATCTGGCATTGGCACTGACCCATTCATAGTGACATAGTTCAGAGCAGTGCAGGGTTCACCAATGGGACTGGTTCATTACAATATACATTTGCGAAGGTAGCAGTTGGCCAGAGCTTTTCTCGTGTGAGAACACAGTCCAAAGCCATCATCTTAATCATGTTTTATATAGCTATAGCACTTTACAAAACTTACATTGGATTTTCCCTAAAGCCGAAAAGCATTTGCTGTTTTTCCCTTTCCATATAACATTTTATTAGAGCAAAAATAAAACACGTTTTATTCTGAAAAATAATGAAATAAGAAGTTCGACCTTCATTGAGCCATTAGGAAATGAAAACATGTTTGAAAGTTTCCAGTTTTGAATTTTACGCCATTAATGCTAGGGAGACAGGCTCGGCCAACATGTTTCTTTGTTCTCAATAACAACAGTTTACATGTGTGTTGTACTTTAGAATTGATTTTCCAAAAGTTTCCGGTATTTTTATGGTTTTTCTAAAATAATTATCTATAAAATTTCTAAAATAATTATCCTTGAGAATAAAAATGTACATGGCAACATAATGGTGAGCTTGCAGAGAAAATTGTTAATTCTTTTTGTAGCCAGTGCTGACCATAAGAATTTTGCAGCTAAAACCATCATCAACCAAAGAGAAGTTTTCCTTTTACCAACGATGAGACCCTAGAATCAAATGTTTGCACTACTATTTGAAACCAACTGTGTTTTAGGCTTAAATTGATATAAAGTCACAAGAAATTGGATGATAAATTAATATGTGACACAGATGAAAATAAGGTCAAATTTCTTTATCATGAGGGGGAAAACCCCACAATCCACTGTAATGGAAAATATTTAATAAGACAGAGCATTCCTTCAGTCAACAGCTAGTTGTTCCGAGCCTCTTAGGTACCAGGTACCAGCAAGTCATATTCTTTTCTCTTCCTCTCTCTCCTCCTCCCACCTCTTCTCTTTGTACTCTTCCTCCTCCTTTCTTTTCCCCCAGAAATTTGGCAGGGGACAAAGCTATTATAGTTCTGATGTGTTCCTGGTCTCCTGGCGATTAGGAGGGAAAAAAGATCTTTGTTTCCATGGAGAGACATAGCTCACCTTCCTGCTGATCCCCCAAGCTGCTCACACGGTCGCCATGTTGCCTGGGGCCTGCAGGAAGAAGGAATCCTTTTGGTAAACAGAGAACTTTAATATACTATTCAGCTGTGTTGGTGAGAATGGGATCTTGAGGCTCAAAAACAAAAACTGGAGCTTTGAAATATCTGGAAGTTATTCCAAGACCCCTGGTAGGAATTTCTGATAATGCAATGGATGGTGGTGGTGGGAGGGAACCCGAGCATTTATCCACGCAAGATGTCCCCTTCATATTTTATCTTTGGTGTCATGGAGGCGGTGCTAACAGTACGTGGGCCTTCTTGCCCCAATAATGGGCCATTACAGCTTCAGGAAAAGCCATCATGTTTCCGCAGCATTTATCTGTCAGCAGGAGACTATTATGGGAGCACAAACTCACATTGTATTAGCGTTATCAGTTAATTATGATCCTTGGGACATGTGCCAGCCAATGGGCTGACAGCCTGCTGACCACCACTCAGGGATATAACTCCACACCCCGAATTCAAGCATGTGAGAAGAGAGTGGGGCCACAGGGGTGTGTGGACAGGGACATTTTCCCTGGTCGGGAGTCCAAGGAGCCCTGGCCTGATCAGCACTGTCCCCAGAGATGCGCAGGTTAGGCTCGCTGTCCAGGCCAGGCCCACCTTAGTCACCATGGATGGTCAATGCAGGCACTTCCTGGACTTGCCTCCCCCGGCCCTCGCCCTGGGGTGGAACAGAAACGAGCTTGGACTGTGACTCCGACAGGTCCACGGAGGCGTCTTCTCCTTCTTGGGCTGGTGGTAAGAAGTGGCTGCACACCTTGTGTGTTTCCCAAGGCATCATTTTCACCTGGAAACTTGGGTTCAGGGAAGGTGGTAAGGGTGAGGGACCGGGATGGCATAACAAACAATTTATGTCCCACATTCAGTGGACTTAGGGAGCATGGGGCAGACTCTCCAAAAATTCCCGTTGGGTCTTATCTTTTAGTGATGAAGCCATCAAGTCCTCTGTTCTCCTGGGTCCACGCTGAGTCCACCACCTCCTGCTGAGTTGCTTGGCTTGAAAGCCTTCTCTTATTGTTGGGGCAAGAGCAGTGTGCCACAGGGAGGGGACTCAAGAACCAAGAGACACTGCTTGCTGCCGCCTTACGTGTGCAGAAATGACTGGTGTCAGGGGAGGCTGCCTCAAGAGAGGGAAGATGCACACCAAGACCAGGCTCTGTTCAGGGCAGAGATTTTCACCAGACCTGCGGCAAGGGCTGCTGGGCTGGGGGTCAGCTGCATAGACCATGGCAAGGACACTCGGGTGCCCTTCGAGATCCAGGTGCTGGCATTGGGACAGCCCACACTAAGGACTTAGACAGACTGAGATGGGAAAGAGGGGTGGTCAGTGTGGACCTGTGTTCAGCTATCCACCGCACACTTGGTACTTTTTGTACCTAGGGAAACACAGGTTTGGGGAAGAGAGTGAGCCAGGCTGTGTCTGGGTATGTTTTCCTACTTACCTGCCACCTGGAGCATTCTTCATGGCAGGACGACAGGTCATGAAATTGGTGTCCACCCATCAGTGCTTCTTTTTTCTCCCAGGAAACCATGTGGGACACAGAAGCCTGGGTCCCCAGCATCCACCAGGCGAAGTGTGTTGCCAATGGCACTCCTCTTGTTTGGCTTCACATTCCTCAGCAAAGAGCTTGAACTCGGGGGAGGAGGAAGGAGGGAAAGTGGAGAGACTTGTGTACAAAGATTTAGCAGCTGGATGAGAAGAAATCCAGAGACCACAGATGGCACGCTTTGCCAGTTATTTGCTGTGTGACCTTGGGTAGGTCACTTCAACACACAGAGAAATGTACAAATTTCCATATTTGTAAAATCTGATGCTAGTTCTAAATGATTTCCTGAGCCCTTCCTGGCTGTAAGGTTCTGTGAATGTAATAAATATTTATTTAAAGGAGTTTGTCACCAGAACAATGTGAACTGTTGTCCCCTTACACCCTCCACAATTACTGTGTCTAATTCCTTTTGTCCCACGTCCTTTGGGCTGGCTTGCCCATCTCGGGGCGCCAGTATTGGGACACAGGATAGTGAAGGGGTGGCTTAGAGCTTTTTGCTAGGGGTGGATTGCAACTAGCACCTGCTCTAGGAGAGCGGCGGAAGCATGAAATAATGATTGAGTGAGTGAATTTCAAGCTTGAAGGAACCCAAGGGCCCCGCCCACCCTCTCTAAGCCTGCACCATCTTTGTTTTCTGGAGAAGAGATGACTTTGGCAAGGTCACATGGAGTAGTCAGGACCAGATCCCAGAGTCCCCTGCACGCTCCCACAATGACGCCTCTCCAGCCAGAGGTGTGGAACCTGAACTCGGCTTTGGGAAGGTGCTGGCTGAGGACAGAGAAAGGCTGGTCCCATGAATAGCGTGTGACTGGCCATGTCTGCCTGGAGAAGCACAGGAAAAGCCTGGGGCCACCAGACTGGATCAGGTCCCCAGGGTGTCCTGGCTGGTGGGCCTTCATCTCCCCTCCAGCAGAGTCTGCAGGCTCCTGCGTGCCGGGGAGGGAGAGGAGAGGAGAGCTCTGGCCCAGGGCTGTGTGAGAGGAGGCTGGACAGGACGGTGACGGAGGCCAGTCTAAGGAGGACGGGGTCTCAAGGACCTCATTCCTGCCCTGGAGGACAATCAGCTAGTGCCCAGAGGCGAGGCCCTCAGTTACCTTTCTCCCTGAGCCTTGGAGGCAGACAGTGATTGTGTGCGGGCACTAGCCTAGTTTTTTAACCCACACGGACCCCTCGTTTCTCCTCACTTGCCCCCAGTGGCTCTGCATCCACTGTTGGGCTGTGAAGTTGTCTTTCTTTTCATGCTCCACCAAGTGTGCTCTGTCTCCACTTAAAAATGGTCACCCACACAGAGCATGGAGCCAGCTGATGCCATACAACCTGTCAGGACCCGACCCCCTTCCTGGGTAGCCATCCTGTGTCTCAGCAAGCTCTGGCACTCTGCCCCAAATGGCTCCGCTTTAACAATTCCTTCAACAAAATCTTCATCAAGCAACTGCTATGTGTCAGGCACTGTTAAGCAATGGGGATTCTCCGACGAAAAAAACCAAACGCACCTCTACCCTCTTAGAGCTTACAATCTGGGGGGGGGGGCGGGGTGGCTAGTCCTCATACCACTATGTATATCATTGCAAATTATTACATTACTTGAAAAAAAGTGCATAGCAGAAGGTTCTGGTGCGGTCCAGAAGGTGGGGTGTTCTAGGTAGCAGGTGCAAGCGCTGAGGGAAGCATGGCATGATCTGAGGAGGGGTACAGAAGGCCGCACAGGAGGCTATCGTGTGGGGCCTTCCTTGTGGGCCATGGGAAGGACTGGGGCTTCTTTCCTAGTTGTGACAAGAGGACACTGGATGTGCATTTTACCAAGTGCGCTCGGGTAGCTACGTGCTTGGAGAAGGCATTTCAGGGGGCCAGAAGGGACGCAGAGAAACCGGTCACTGAGGTCTTGGCGAGAGATGGTGGTCGCGTAGAGGTCATGGTTAAGCAAAGTCTTTCTGTACCCCTCTTTCCATCTCTAACGCAACCAAGTACCTCTGTGATTAAAAACAAAATCCGGGGCTGCTGGGGGTTCTGGTGACAGAGCAGACGTCTTCATCCATCTCCCTGTGAGATGCCTGCCTGAGCCCCGCGCCCGGAGAATTCCACGCGTTCCTCCACTTCAGCACGTATGAAAAATCTCAGCTCTGGTTCCCAGCCTGCACACGCTTACATTTATCCAAGTCAAGTGTCGTCTGTGGTCCTGCTGCCCACTCGCCAGCCCCTCCTGAGCCACTGGCCCCTCCTGGGGGTTCTCACACCCCTCCCTGCCTTTATTTCTGAAGTGCCTGAACACTGCCAGCATGATAAAATTATGTCTTCCGCCTACTGCTCATTGTCTTCTGTTGAATATAGGAGAATAAGGTGCTGGTGTCTCCTGAGCGCTTTCCCCCTTTAAATAATTCTCTACCTATCCCCTCCCCACACTCACTGGAATCATCAAATTGATTATTATCCCTGTGGCTGGCACATCTCAAAAGCTAACAAGTCCCAGAAGAAGGATTGGGGCTTGACTTATAGCTTATTTTGGTCCATCGGCAGCTCGCAATATTTGGGTTCATGGAGGGAGCAGCACACAGGGATGCAGGTGTGTTCGTAGCTGGGGATTCAGGTGTGTATTTTGAAGTGTCTACTTGTGGGCCTCAAAGTGGATGTGGCAGGTAAGTTGGTTGTTTTAACCACAATTGTATTTTCCTAAGCAGACAGGAATTTATTGGCTTGTGTCTGTGTCCTGGGTACATTTCTGAGAGTTGCCAATGAAGAGAGCATCATTTTAGGCATCTAGAGAGCATTTTATAGACACATGCCCTGCGTCTGGCCATACGAGATTTAGAACAGGCTGGCCCAGGTGATGAGAGCTGGGAGGGGAATCTGTTCCTCTCCTGCTCTCTGACTGTGCCTCACCTACCGACCTGATCCTTTGCACTTTTGAGCACCAAACAGCATTTGAGGCTCTGAATTTCTAAGGAGCTGGGCTCTTCTCCCTGGTGTGAGAGTGGAGAAATGTGACTCATTTTTAATTTGTAAAACAGACCCTTCCAAAAGGCTGAAAGGTGAGTTTGCTAGGCCTGCTGTTAAAAGATGGGATGGGAGGTGGGGGCGGGAGTATGTAAGCGGCACATCTTTCAACCCCCGAGTCCCACCAGCCAGGTGGACACATTTTTTTTCTTTAATGGCGAGAAAGCAGGCTTGAGGCTTTACACCCCAGTCCTCCTACTCCTCAGGAGGTGGGGACCTCGCCTGAGCGTCTGCTTCCATTGAAGTCTCTCTGGCTTACCCCCCTCCCCCCACCCCAGCTCGATTCTGTCACTTTAAGTCCAGCCCCTGAGAGATAGCCAATAGGAGCCAAACCATACATCAGTCTCCCAGCCTTAAAGCTACAGTAGGGTTAGTGGGCTCCAAGTCTCTGGTGCCGGAGCCTCCTCCACGGCTTCCCATCCCCTCTGCCGCTCGGAGTGTGTGCCCGAGTGGGAGCGCCGGGCTGTGCGCGCGCGGCTCTCTGCCTCCCTCTCGCCCCGCCACGGCGCGTCCTCCCACTCTGCCCGCTCCCGCTCACTGTGCCCCTGCCCGGACTCGCACCTCGCCTGTGCCCTTCACTCGCTCTTCCGCGTGATTTCCCCGCCGCCTTTCTCCACCAACTGGGAATGCTAAAACGGGACTGATGGACGTGTCAGAACTCTGCATCCCGGACCCCCTCGGCTACCACAACCAGTAGGTGCTCTGGCTCTCGGTCGGTCGGTCTGTCCTTCTGCCTGTCCGGCTGTCTCTGTCCTGGGTGTCGCAGTTATTCTTCTAGGCATTCTTGAAGTGGCAGGGACGCCGGGGGCACTTGGGGGACGTCGGAGGGGGCAAGTCGCACACTTCCTGGGTCTCCTTCTCGGGGGTAAACCCGCTCTAACTTTTCCCGCACCCCTTTTACAAACCCTTACTTTTAGGTAAGAGCAGCACTGTCTCATTCACTCTTCCTTTATGATCTCCCCGGCGGCGAGAAAATATTTGAGTTTCTGTGGAATGGGGAGGAGCTAGCCCAGAACAGGTGCGGGAACGTCGCAAAGATGCCCTGTCCCGTCCGAGAAAGCCTCCGCGCGGGCCCTTGGACTTTAATATTTTAACTTCCATACTGGGGACCAAATATGATCCTGGCAAGGCAGCGAAATCGGACGTGCGGCGCGGGTTCGGAAACTGCAGGCGGCCAGCGCTGCCTGCCCCGCGGTCCCAGTGGGGCGCCCCGAGGGCGCGCACGCGGCGTAGTGGACCCGAGGCGCCCAGGGGTGCGAGCGGCGCGGCCCGGGACGCACTGCGCCCCGCACGCCCTGCGAGGGGAGCCCGCATCCCGCCAGGAGTAGGGACAGCCGGCCGGGCGTTGCGGCGCAGGCAAAGTTGGTTCGCCGGTTTGAGGGACGCTGCGTCCGGCGGAACAGACGGACGCGATTTTCGTGCCCCGGGGCGTCTTTGCGCTCGCCTCCAGGGAAGCTGGGGTTGTCTGAGGGGCGTGGGCCTGGGCGGTGGGCCGGGCTGCGCAACCGGATTCCCAGGAACCCGGGGGTCCCGGGCTTGGCCAGCGCGCCGAGCGCGCAGAGTGGGAAAGTGAGCACTGATCTCCCCGAACGGCGAGCGGCTGCCCCGCGCGTCCAGCCCGGGCTCTCCTGGGTCCTGCTCTGACCACTCGGGGGTTCCCTCCCAGGGCTCTCCGCGGTCGTCGCCCCACCTGCCCGGGTACCTGCCCGGGTCTCCCCTTGGGCGCTCCGTGTCCTGCCGCGCTCCGGGCTGGCATCCTGGCGTCGGGGTGTGGGCGCGCGCAGTGGCCCCTTGGAAAGCTTAAAATAATAATAAAATGAGAACTCTAGGTTCTCGCGGACCTGCTTAACTTAGTCCTCTTCTTCCTTCTCTTTTCTTCTGAAGCAAACTAAACTACCAAAGTCAGTGCTCGCTCCACCATCCTTTCATTTTTGTAACCCCCTCCCGAGAACCACGACATCTCTAAAATAGATGCTCGGGATAATGTGGGGTTCCAGGAAGTGTGCCTCACCGCCCCCCTCGCTGCGCAGACTACCTCCATCCTGGGGAGACCACGCGCAGAGAGAGGAGACAACTTCACAGCAGCGTTTCCTGTCGATGACTGGACTGTCCCAGCCTCCACGCTGACCTTTTTGGTTCTAGTTTTAGGATTTCCCTGGGCACAAGGTCCTTTAAGTGTCACCAGAATTTAGCCAGGAGTGTCGAAAGAAAGCGATTGGGTTGGGAGATGAGGGGAATCCTTAATTATAATGGATTCAGATTTCCATCAACTCTAAAAGTGGCTTCTCATTCTCTTTAAAGGTTACACTGATCCCCGCTTGTATGGCTGGTGGGGGAGGGGTGGGGAGGGGTGGGGTGGGGTGGGGGTGGGGCCGTGCTCCCTCCTAAAGCGGGAGTGGGAGCCGCCAGAGAAACCTCCGGGCTGGGTAAGTGAGGCTGTGAACAATGTTTGATGCTTGTGGGGCATTTCCTCACATAAAATTACCAAGTATGACAAATATTGGATATTTAAATTATTTAGGCTCCCTCTCTTCAGAGGTGACTTCTTTAGTTGAGCTCGAAATATCTATGTATTTGTCCCTGGCTCAAATCATAGTCAATAAATATGAAAATTCGTGTGGGGAAGTACATCCTTTGATTATGTTGACCAGGAAAGCAAGGAGAGATGGAGGATTTAGCAGCTGGGTAATTCATCCAGTTGACGGCAACCCTGGCTTGAGTTTGAGGAGAAATATGGGCGAAGAGAGGATGTTAGGGAAGCAGTAGAGGGGAATGAGGGAGCCCAGGCCCGGGGGGTGGGGACTGTTTGAAGGGGGAATCATTTACTATGTAATATAAGCCTGACAGTAGTTTGGATTCCCTCCTCTTCCTGGTTTCTTTGTAAAGAATTAGCTTCTCCGTCCATGGGGCACAGGAGAAGCCAGAAATATACCCGCTCACTGCACTGGGGATCTAACGATCCTGGTGAGATGCTATTTCTCAAATCCAAGGACCTGCTGGGCAGCAGCCCCGAGCATGGGTGAGCTGGCCCCGTATACAGATGTGTGCTTCCCGGTGAGAGTTTGCATCTGCTGTGGTCCAGGTGCACAGAATTTCCAAGGACGAGCTTGTGGAGGTCAGAGGCTGGTGTCTTGGGGGAGGCATCTTTCTGACCTCAGCTGTGGGGCTTCATGACAAGTAGCTTTAGAGCCATTGGTGGCAAAGTAACAAGCAGGACTGAATTCTTTGGTTTGTTGGAAGGACAGGAGGATGAATCTGTTCATTACAGTGCTGACGTTTCTTGTGGAACATAACACGAGTGGTTTAGTGTGCACAGTTTCTACCCATGTGGCTTAGTCGACCTTCCTGGACTGGAGAAAACCCGAGGGCACAGGGACCATAGTTCAGCGAGAAAGCACTTTCCAGCCTGACTTCTCACCTGCCAACATACAGAGAGCATGTTCTAAGCCTCTCGTGTTATTCTCACTTTCCCAGGTGAGAAATTAACACACACACACACATTCCTACCTTCCTACCTTTCTCTCCTTCATTTTCATTTTCCTGTAGCCAATCCTGTAGGTGACTCCATTCACCATTTCTAATCAATATTTTATGTACATATATAATCAGCCAGAGTGGGAGGGAGAGTGCTGGCCTGCGTGTGCCTGTGTACAAATGTGTCCGTACCCGGAACCGTCTGGAGACCCTCAGTACAAAACCTGAGGAGCAGGGGGGGCTTGTCTGATGACCACTTCGCTGTTGTTAAAGAAACAAAGAACAAACTGTCCTGAAGGTAAAATGTGGGTTGACACGTAGGAAAAAATGCCACATGGTAATTCAGAATCGGTGACCCAGAGAAAAACAAAGGGGGAAATTAATTTTTAATGGTACATTTAAAAATAAATCAGAGTGAGGACATTAGTCTTGGTTTTCCAAGGGAGGGGCTCTAGGAAATAAAGCTTTATGTGCCTGCCACTCTTCTGGAGGTGTGGGCCGCGTGGAAGAGGCTGGAGCGATAGGAGGGTGGACTTGTTCAGACCCGAGGGCGATGAGCTAGGAGGAAACAGTGGGTCAACGTGGAGAGCCCTGGTCCTGGCCAAGGCCCTTTCCGGCTCAGTGAGATCCTGACATCAACTGGAAATTTCCTCTTGGAGCTTATTATTTCCCCAACTCCCTTCATTTTAGAAACAATCCTCTATTTTACCAATAATTAGGACATAGGAAAAGATGTTTCCTAAAAAAAGATATGAAGAAACAACCAGGCCCACCAAACAGAAACCTTTTCCTTCTATTGATTTGGAGTGATCAATAAATATTCCATTTAGTCCGAGAGACTAGGGACAGAGGGGACTTTCGGGGAAAGCGCTGCGAGGGAAGTGGCAGTGACAGGCATTTCATGTCACAACCCTGCCTTCTCAGAGTGCTCTGGCCCCAGCGCAGGGACCCTTGTAACTTTGTCCTGTGTGCTTGATTCGTGTTCCTGATAATTGGGTATTTTGCCAAATGGTTTTTAAAGCTAATCTAAAGTCATTGGAAAAGTTTGTCTCCTTTTTCCATCCACTGCAAAATGCCTTGTTTCCTTTGAGCGCTTGGAAGTGGGAAGATCTAGACGAGTCTAGCAGGCCAAAGGAAGGGTGTGCGTGGGAGAGAGAGAGCCATCCAGAAGGCGTGTGCATTGCAGGCGGGCAACGGAGTCGAGGATTTTCCCGTAGCCAGGATTCCAAAGGAGCGAGAATTCAGAAGACAGATGAGAGACAGGATGCTCTTGACGTGGTTCTGCAGTGCCCTTCTCTACAACTTGTCTTCCCAGGTGCTTAAAATTATTTGTGGTTCTCATTTAAGGGGAAGGAAGAGCAGATATTTAGACCATAATCCACTCCTTCAAAGTAAGGCCCAGCCCACACCCTGAAGACCCCCTGCCACTGCCTTCCCACCCTGCCGCCGTCATCGGCCCTGTCCCTCCCTCCCTGAGACAGAGGCCCTCCAGATGCTCTTCCAGCTGGACCAAGAGTTCTGCCCAGAATTAGCCAGAACTCCTCGCAGCTCCGCTGGGAGCTTCTGTCTTGGAGTCTGGTGGCTCTTGACTGACTGTTCCCGTGGGAGACTGCAGCAGGGCTTGAGTTCTCAACGTCTGATGTCCTTCGCAGCTGCTGGAGTTCCTAGAGGGTGCGTGGGCCCAGAAGGGGGCTTCGAACGGAGGGTCCACAGACCATGCCAGGAAGCAGAGAAGGGCACAGCTCAAGTCTGGACTGGAACCAGACAAATCTGAGCCCACATCCTACCTGTTTGCCCTTGAGGCCATTCGCTGATTTCTAGGGATAAATCAAAGATCTTTTTGACACTGTAAGTACTGGTGACCCCCCACTGCGCTACGTCTCTGATAAGGTTCCCCTTTCTCACTCCCACTGCCTGCAGACCTCCGGGGAACCACCCTAGGCGTGGGCATTCCTTGGAGGAGGGACCCATATGCTTCCGCTGGCTCCAGTGTCCCCTGGTGTGGCTGGGGTGGCCTGGGGTGGGATTACATGCTGGTTGCCCCATCAGCTGGTATGGCCTGGTCCCTGTGGAGGGAGGTTGCAGTGTTTATAATTGCAAATGTAATTAGCAGACCAGCTCTGGGGGACTGTGATGTTCAACTTCTCTGCACATCACGGTGACCCCTGTGATGGCTGGCCGGCCAGATTAACCCTCACTGGGCCAGCCTGCCCTCTGCCTCTGCTGAGGCTGCTGACCTTCCACTGATAATGGCAGGGCTGTCCTGCATAACGGGTGGCAGAGCCAGACTCCTTCCTCCGAGGGGATGTCAGGGCAATGACTGGGAGAGGTCAGGAGTTGGGGGATTTCTTCCCTAGGCCAGCGGACAAGTGACCCTTGCCTCTTGTGACAGTGTGACCCCGTGGGGCAGGCTGCTCTGGGGCATTTCCTCCCTCACTTTCCTGGCCACTCTGGAAGGGCTTGATGGGAAAACCTTAGGTGCATGCTGATCTGTGGCTCCCGGGGCCTTGTTGGAGAAAGCAGGGCTCTAAAGGGGACTCATCATGACTTCCCGTGAGTGCTCCTGGGGCTCAGTGGGCAGGGGAAATGAGTGCTTGCTGGCTCCTGGCTTCTGCGGGAGTGTTCCACAGAGCTGGGCAGCTGTGGGCGGTCCCACTTGGGACATGTGGAGAGGTCGGCCATAGGAGAGCACGGGCTTGATTTGTCTCGGGGAGCAGAGACCCCCAACAAACCACCCAACAAAAGACACCGAGAAACCAGACAATTGGGGAAACATGGAGCTGCACGGTCTTTTTTTTCCCCCCATGAGTGTACTTGTCTCCCTGTCTAGAGCACCTTTCTGTACTGATCAGGACTAGAATAGAAAGGATCTTAACAGCACCTTTATTTATAAGCAATGGCTTAACGGAGCGGCAAGCCCTTTCCTGTTGCTGTTAATGCCTCTGTTGTAGGGGATATCTCTGAATCCCGAAACATGAGACGCCGCATCCGTTCCTCGGAGAGGTTCCACCGTGGAGGGGCTGTGTGCACACGTTTGAGAGTGTGTTACTGTGGCGTTCCCCTTTAAGACGGGAGTAACAGGGGGCAATGGGCTCTGCTATTTAAACATAGCCCCTGCTGCCTGCTTACCCCTTGCCTGGGCTGAGGTCAGGCCGTGGCCACATTCCAGTGGGGGCTGCCAAACCTTGGGGTTTTTCCATGGTGTGAAAGGGAACACAGAGGGACCCGAGCGCTGGCTGTCCCTGCAGCTAGCTGGAGGAGTTCAGTCTTTCTTAAGAGCCTCTCTTCAGTTTTCTGGCCTGGGCAGGGTTAGGCAGACCCCAGAAAGGGTGAGAAGGCAGTCCTGCCCTTCTCTGGGGTAACAGATGGCCCCTCTCAAAAGGAGCCTTTGGCCAATTCTGTCGCAGGTTCCCGACTTCTTCTCTCCCTGGATACAGCCATTGACAGTCTATAGCTTAAAGGGTCAAATGTTTTCTTAAGTCAGGGAAAATCATACTCGTTAATCTGCCCATGGGACTTTCAGCATGGAATCGGACAAGGTGTAAAAAAAATCTATTGGCTAAAGGTCTTTAATTCAGAGGTGGATGAGCTTGATTTAAAATAAACCCAAAACAGAAGTTGTCCTGGAGGTTAGAAACACAATCTTCATTTTGCTCTGCTCAACCTATGCATGGAGTCCCAAAGAAGTTTTTCTTCTTCTTCTTCTTCTTCTCTCTCTCTTTTTAAATTTCTCTCCTCTGTTCCTTAGGACTTGAAAATATTCTATCCGGTAGTGTCATCCAGCATCCCCGGCATTGAACCTTTTCTGGGAATGGTTTTCTGGATAATGTTATTTTATTTCTCAATGTCATTTCATCCAGAGGTCAAAAGGCAGTTAAACAAAGTCCGACAAGGTTTTGTTTTTATCTTCTGGTTTCAAATGTGATCAATTTTCATTTAAAACTATATCAGGGTCCTCTCCTGCCAATTACAGTCGCTGTCAGCCCCACGCCTGACCGTCGGTGTTTACTGAGACGCTGCGTTTAAAATTGCATGAATGTGAAGGGCCCCATTAGCGTCAAGCTTTCTATCCAGGAGACTCTGACTTTCAAAACTGGGAATACTGTTATTTTAACTTGGCTCTTTTTTTTTTAATTGCTTGAATTAACTTGAATTTATCAATTTTTTTTGTTGTTTTCTTATTAATTTTTAAAATTATTTTTACAAAGATTTATGTTTTTGGTATTTTTACCTGGTTTATATTTTTTAAAAAGATACACGGAAAAAGGTTTTTGAGCATCACCGGCCTTTTCATGTTCTTGGTTTCCGAAGAGCAAAGGACAAGGAAATACAGTGGTGAGGGAATGCTGTAGGGGGAGCGTAGGGGGGTATAAAGGGTGATGTTTTAGTTGAGATTTCTCTGTCTTACAATTTTTTTCCTTTGTCTTCACTTATTTTTTTTCTCTATTCTCATTCCAGCATGCCCTAGTTTGACCTTGTCCTTTTCTCTCTCTCTCTCTGATTTTATATGTTTTGGAGGAAAGAGTGTAGGGTATGTGGGTCTGTGTGTGTCTACCTGAGCGTGCGTACATGTGTGTGAGTGTGTGGGTGTGTTCGAGCTGTTTCTCGGGGCTGAGCACGATTAGTTGGATGAAGTCCCAAAGCAGAGTGCCTGTTACTGGCCACGCTGTTCTGCTCCAGCCATCAATACTTTGATCCACTTCAATGGCCTGTTCACATGTTTCGGTGGAGATGACAAGGAAGGGACAGACCTCCTGTTTGTAGGCGCATTCCAGGTTGGTTGTGCCTATTACCCGAGGTACAAGGTGATGGGGACTGGAGGTGTGGGTGAGGGCATCAGGAAGCACTAAACTTTATTCAAAACCAATTTCTCTCTCTCTCTTCTCATCTCACTTGCGAGCGCTGTAAGCTCTAGTTTGGGATCTTGGTGAGGCAGAGGAAATGAGCTGGTCTGTGCTTTTGTTTTGGCCTTCCTGATCGATCAGGAGAAAACATTCCCTTTTGATGGTAAAACATGCCTTCAGCAGGCATGCAGAGCGCAGTATTTATCCTTTTCCTCTTAGTCTCCGTCTTTGTCATGTGTCTCTTGGGTGTGTTGACATTGTCTACCTAAGCAGTCAAGCTAACAAGCTTTGGCAGAAAGTACACCGCTTTTACAGATATAATAGCAATCACGCAATGTTGTAATAATTATAGCGGTCATAACAGCTTGCAGCTTTTTCTTTCCTAAAAGCGCAAAGCAATTCTCATAACCAGTTTTCTCATGGTAACTGGATGAGGGTTGCTGTGTCTTGCCACTGAACAGGTTTTCCTGCAAACGTAAATGTGCAAAGGCTTCAGGTCTGCATGTCCGAATTCATCCAGGAGCTAAAACTGCCTGGTTTCTGAAATACGAACAGACGGGTAGAGGAGAATATGGTGTCAGCCACATGGACCCCCTGAGAAATGCTGGGTGTGTTGCCTGTGAACTCAGAGGGGAGAAATGTTTCTTGTAAAGGATGCTGTGTCAGGTCTGACCCCAATGCCACCAGCTTCTGAGGCTCATGCCCATGCTCAGCCTCTTGGTCCCCTCTTGTTCCTTGGTTTCTCTGGCCGCGATCTCAGGAGAGGTTTGCAGACCAAAGGCAGACAGAGGGCAAGAGGGGTTAGGACTTGGCGCGTGTGAATAGCTGGGAAAAGAGCTGTGTGAAGACAGAAGCAAAGTCACCTGGCCACCCCTGGCTGCCTTCTCGGCTGTTCAGCTTCCCCGAGGCTGGTGTCCGCTGCTCCTGGGTACTTCAGCCTGCCCTCTGGGGGCAGAGATTAGAGGGAGGGCACAGGGAGCTGACCCCTCTGCATCCTGTGACCCCTCTTCTGACTCTTCATGCCGACTCCCAGACCTGGACCTGCTCATCTGCAGACTCTGCTCATCTGTGCATTACTTTTGAAATCGGCTCTGCCTTTGTTATTTTCTCTCTCATTCCTTTTTTTCTGTACATGTGCCTTGGAAAAAGGAGGCAGCCTAATACCCCAGCCTAATATAATAGGAGGCACCTCATATACCGGGGTCCCGTGGCAGGCTGCATTTTTTCTATGTTAATATTCTTACTTGTGTTCTTACTCAATTTTTCTTCCTCCAAAAAGAAAAAAAAAACCCCAAACCTTTGGATTATTAATTGATTATTAACTGATTTAACAACAAAACATCCAACCCCCGGGGAACCCCAGCAAGAGTCTGGCTGTGCCGCTCGGGTCTAGATCAGCTTTTTCCCCTCAATCGGTGAGAAACATTATAGCTTCAATTCCCTTGTTGGACCCGGAGTAAAAAATTAATTCATGAATAATAAAAACCAATCAGTCTTGTTGAGTTTAAGAAGGATTAGGAGAAAGGGTGTTTTTTCTTACAGAGAACATTTGGAATCTGCGTGTCATTGTCACCGAGTATTCCAGGTGGCTTGAGCGTGCCTTTATTCACAGCAAATGAGCTGTTTATTATCCTGAGGTGTAACGCATCTTCCTCAGTTGTAAGGCCAATTTACTGAAGACTGTTGTGGGTGTCCCACCCACTTCTCTCCCACAATCCCACACCCCAGGCCAGTGATAATTCACTGAAATTAAGATAGTTTCCCGTGTAAGTGGCACATAACCAAATAGCAACAGACCTGGCATTGCATTATGAGTAAGCTGGTTTGTGGATGGGATAGAGTCCTTGGGTTTCCTCCCCTTTCTGTCTCTGGGAAGTAATTGACCAGAAATTTACATGCCTTTGCAAGAACCACAGAAATGAGACTTACAGATACATTTTTTAGTTTCCACTAATAGTACCTACCTCCCAGGGTTGTTGTGAAGATTCAACGGAAGTAATTCACAAGTGCCAGGCACAGAGTGGGTGTACACTGAATGTTCTGTGTTCTTAGTCATTCTTTGATGTTATCTGTTGGAAGTTAGTTTTCCTTCCTTTGACAGCCTCACAATGAGAATCCTCAGCAGTGAGATTGGGGTGCTTGAACTGATTACTTCATTTACTGTGATCAACGTGGCTTGGGTTTCCATATGTAACACAAGGGGATCAGAGAAGGAATTAGAATAGGAAATTTCCTTTGAATGGATCCCTAGATCCTCCGACCGTGGGTAGAGTTGCTCAATAAAATAGAGGACACCCCATTATTTGAATTTTAGATAAACAACAAATAATTTTTTTAGTATAAGTATGTCCCATGCAGTAATTGCTAAATCTGGCCACTCTATCTGTTGGTGTTTTTCTTAAACTGGTCTGATTAAGAAACACACATTTCCTTTATTTTTTCTGCTTTTGATGAAGCCCAAGAGAGTGACGATGTGTTTAGTTTTTTCAAGTTGTTTTTTAAATGACTGTCTTTAACTTTTTGCCCCTATTAACCCCTTAGGTTGGCGATGTCCTTGAAAGTTGGGTACAAGTGATTTCCGTGATCCAGATAGATTGATGGAGTTGCAATTAGGTAAATAAACCTGCTGAATGAGGTCTCGTAACATAGCACCCAGAGCACTGAGTTTTGCCTTAGGGAGAACAGGGTAAGCGGAGTCTGTTCCGGTACCTGTCTCTGCATGATGTTTCCCTGACAAGCAGGTTGAGGGGCTGGACTGCTGGAACCTGAGACCCCAGTAACCAGAAGCTACCCTTGCTGCACCTTGGAAGCCAAAACAGCGCCTCTCCCTGCCTTCCCACACAAGGGCAGGAGGCTGACTCCTTGGAGGCGTCCCCTAGGAGGCTGTGGGGGAAACCGCCCAAATCATGTTCAGTGGTGGAGTAGGGAGGACACGGGGCTGAACCTGAAACAGCCAGTTAGGAGCATGGAAGAACTGGGGCTCACCAGCGGGGGACCAGCGAACCCCAGCTTTTCTTCGCTCACCTCTCAGAGCAGCATAGTCTCCCAGCCCGGGTAAACACAACCATTGTTTTAAGCGAGGTCCCCTCACAGCCCAGAGTGTGGGAAATGGAAGAGCTCTAGAGCCCCCTACAGGCCCTCGATGGCACTGCACCTCTCGGGTGCCGGTCCCACCACGGAGCCTTCAGAAGGTGGGAAGGAGGGTGAGGATCCCAGTGTTTGGCAAGCCTGCGGAAACTCGGGGTCCTGGAGTGGGGAGCACTCCCGTTCGACTTCAGCAAGCAGCTCTGGTTTTGGAACTGCCTTTCGTGCTCCATGCTCTTTAGCACTGCAGCTGCCTCCTAGTGTGGTGCGCCAGCCTCCTCCCAACACACACATACATACACGTGCACACACGCATGCACACACCGTGCTCAGTGCCGCAGTGGCTTGCCGGACCTGCAGAGAGGCCGGAAGGTGCTCAGGCCTCATTCAGTCTGAGGAAAGCCGCCCAGCTGCTGGGAATGCAGGAGCAACGCAGCCAGCACCGTTTTCAGAGCCCCATACCTGTGTTCAGATTCTCTTCCCCAAGACACCTAACTCCCCGGGGATCACTTTAGGGTTTGCTAGAGGAAGAGTTTTGGGGGAGATGAGAGAGCTAAAAATAAACCATAGGGTCAGAGGTGGGCAACCGTAATAATAGTAATAATAGCAGTCATTGACATTTATTGAGCACTTACTGTATGCCGGGCTTTGCCCTGAGAACATTTCAGGTGTTAATTCATTGCTTCCTCACAACCACCCTGGGAAGTAGGTCCTATTATCCTCCCCGTGTCACAGGTAAAGAAACCGAGGTACAGGGATGTTAGGTCACTTGCCCGAGGTCACACAGCTGGCACAGCTGGGATCTGCTCAGGGGCTGCCTGGCTGCGTGCCTGCACCACTCACTCCCATGTTGTCTGTCACTCCTGCATCTAGAATTTCAGCTTTCTAATCCCAGCTTTCAGAACACCCCTTCTTAGCTGCATGGGTCAGACACACAGGTCAAGTTTGGGGCGGAGGTGGAAGGGGAAGTTGGGCCCCCTGTCTTGTTCCTGAAAAGGCGGATGGGAGAGCTGGCACACTGAGTTGGGCCTCTCTCCCCCTCTGCCTGGGTCACTGGCACAGGGGACACTGGAGAAGTGAACTTGTGGTGGCTCTAACCTTATCCTCCAAGGCCACGGCCAACCTCCAGGGGCCCCCGAGGGTCTGACCCCTGTCCTTCCTCCCTGGGAATCTGTCCTAGACGCACTTTGAGGCTGAATGCCTCTCTTCGCAGCCTGCATTGTCGCCCCTTGCATGCCCTGCTCCTGTGCTCTCATCGCTGCTCTCCAAGGACGTCTAGTCGGAATCTCAGGGTCCACTTGGATTCCCAGGGCTACCTCACGCCAGCACATGCAAAACAGGGCCGCAGCCTCGCCCTCCAAACCCGCTTCTCCCATGTCTCCCTTACCTCCCCCTCCCTTGACACAGGGCCCCCAGCCAAGATATGGAGCGTGTCTTCCCTCCTTCCTTTTCTCTTCATTGTCCAGTCCCCTCCTTGGTCTGCACGACTTTGACCTAAATATACATCTCAGATCTAGTCTTTCCTGTTCCTACTGTTGCTTACCCTGCAACCCCTAGTCTGCCTGGTGAACTTCTATTTATCCTTTAAAACCCCACTCATGTTTCCCACTGTGGGTAAAGCCATCCGTGACCCCTCCCGGGGGGAATTAATCTCTCTCTCTCTCTCGCAGCTGCAGTCCCGGACCCCTGACTGGTTGTAATCTGTTGGATTTGAATATATGCTTATCTTCTCCCACTAGATCCTGAGCCCCTACAGTGTAAGCTCATGTCTGTGTCCTCAGTGCCTAAGACAGTGCCTGGTACGGAGTAGATGTTTAATAAATGCTGGTGGAGCTAACTTGGGGAGATTGGAAGTGGGCGAAGGGGACTCCAGGGGCCATAAGAGGGAGAGGGGAGCCATGGAAGGGGCTGGTCTGTTGCGTCACTCATCAGTGGGGGCAGAGATGGCCGGCTACCTGGGCACCCGTGCCCTTTTCGGGGCAGTATGTGTAGTGTTGGAGGAAACTCGCTGGCTCCAGACTGAGTCTAAATCCTGGCCCCAGTGGTGTGCTGGAACCAGCTCAAACTGGCTTGGGAGAGCCGATCGATAAATTTTCAGGAATTTTGTGAGCTGATTGTTAAACACCACCATTATGAAAAATGAAATTATCTAAACTTACAATTAAATACATTGTATTAAAAACAAAGGTATTAAGTCCTCAAAACTCATCACTTCCTAAGATCTTATTACCTTTATGTTCCTGAAGTAAATTTCCCTCTAATGTGTCCGTACGGTAGAAATTCTGTGTGACAGTTTGTGACTGTCCATCTCTTCCCAGCTCTGTGCTCAGTGATGTCTCGTTCGTAGCTTGAAACTGGTGACGGTTGGAGTATTTACATCATGGGAATCGGCAAATGCTGCAGATCAGGGCTCGCCCCCAGCCAGTTGTTGAACAGTTACCACCACACCACTGCCTGGCTGCTTCCTGTCCCCACTGTGTGACCCCGGATAAGTGTCTTACTGTCTCTGTGCCTCAGATTTCTTATCTGCAGTGACCCCCCTCATTGCATTGCTGTAAAGATTAAAAAACTGATAAACATGAAGTACTTAAAACAGAGACTGGTAGACAGTAAGTGCTCAATAAATATTGGCTCTTTTTAGTATTTCTTCCTCACTGCTCCATGCGCGCAGGCACATCCCTGTCCGAATTTCCATCCTTTCAGACGACCTCCACAGGTAGGGGCATGTGAGTTTTACGCCTGGAGTGTAAGGTTGTTGCTTTTCCCTGCTGGCCCCTGGCCCTTGGGCTTTAACTGGAGTAGCTAAAAGCAGGAAACAGAGAGCACTCGTTTTCCAAGGGGAAGGGCCCTGGTGGAGAGGACTGTGCCCCAGGCCTGGGAGAAACTGGGACCACGGCAGCGGCCAACATGGCTGACCAGGCGAGGCAGGCGCCCGTGAGGTCAGGAGAGAAACGGAGCCGATGCTGAAAGCAGCCAAGCTTCAGGGTCAAGGGGGCTCTGTGGGTGGCTGCGCCGGGTCCCCAAGACCACGCGAGGGGGCAGCTCCTCTCCCGGGGAGTGCTGGGGAGTGCAGCCATGCCCGTGAAAGCAGGCCCTCTGGCTGTGGGAGTTGGGGGAATGTTCTGGACCGTTCGGAGTCAGCGCACATGCTGTGAACAGCTGGAGCTGGGGCTGCACTGGCTGTGCTGCAGTTGCTCGCGATGCCGCAGGAAAGTGGGACGTGGAGGGGATCTGGTCTGCAGAGCCCAGGAGAGGCCAGAGTGGCTCGGGCTCTGCTAGCTGCCTCCGTGGCAGTTCCCCAGGCCCCGGCCAACTGGCTCCCCAAGGAGGCCTGTGCACCTGTGGTCACCTGGGAGTTGCTTCAGGTTCAGACCTTTGGCTCAGGATGCCCCGCGCGGCACAGGGACTCAGTTACGTAACTCCTAGGCCAGTGCAGCCCACTTGCAGTGGTAAGTGAACAGCAAGCCTCCAGCCACCAGGGAATCGCTAGGTCTGCACAGTTTCCCAGGCCTGAAGGTGTGTCTCATCGCTGGGGTCTCATTTCATTCTTTGAATCCCTGGTCTGTAGAGAAATGCCCTTGCCAAGGAGAAGGTAGCCTTGAGAATTAAACCCTCCTTCCCACCTCTATATGAGAGTTGTCTCTCCATCCTGAGCCCCTCAAGGGCGTGGGTCTGATTCATTTGTGAATCTGCAACACACGGCCAGGCATGGAGGAGCCTTCAGTACATATGAAGTGAAAGCTTGGATATATTTTGAGAAAATTTGGGCATTGGGCTGAAATGCTGGTAAGCTACTTATACAGTTGTCCACGTTGTTCACTGACCAAGAGTGCCTAGTTGAGTGGGTAGGTGAGATCTGAGCCTAGTTTTTCTAATTCACACCAAGGCATACTTGGCAGGGAGGAGAGGGGCTGCGTATCCAAGGGGTTCAGGGTCTAGAGGGGGCTGGGGAATCCCAGGCCCCGATTCCTGCACTGGGAGCAGGCCCCCTGACTAACATGTGCCCTGGTTCTCTAAAGGCCACTGTGTTTCTGTCTGCCCAGCACCGTGCCTACAGCCTGAATTTAGAGCTTGACAGCTCTTCAGAAGGCTTTCTGTTCTGCTCAGCTGCAGTTCTGAGTAGGTCCCCACAGCTCCCAGCAGGCACGGAGCCGTAGGGGCAGCCAGGCCCTGCTCTTGCTGCTGCGGATAATTCAGGATGCCCAGGGAGCGGACACATGCTGGGGCCCTGTGTTCCCAGATTCTAGGGGCCAAGGGGTGTGCGGGGGTGGGTAAGCCGGGGCCCTGGCCGGCAGGGGCACGCTGGAGGGAGGGAGTCACATGGTCCCTGGGCTCTTAGGGCCTCAGCAACTTGGAGGGGCCCTGCTGGAAGGGAGGGAACTGCTGAGATAGCGCTTGACTGGATGCTTGCAGGCTGGGCCTCCATCTTTACAGTAACGCCTGAGTCGGGGTCCTGTCCCCACTTTACAGCGGAGGAACCTGAGGTCCAGAGGGGTTGAGGGACTTGCCCAAGAGCCAGGATGCAAACCCAAGTCTGCGTGAAATAGCTCAGAATGCCGGGGGCCTCAAGAACCCCGCTCCTCTCACGGATCCCCGAGGATTCAGACCGACCCTCCGGACGTTTTTCCCTGCACGTTAACGTGGCCTCCAGCTGGACCTCTGAGCTGCCCCTGGGCTCAGGGAGGGCGCGCACAGCCCCTGGGAAGCGCATGTGGCGCACGAGGGTGCCGCCAGGTCCTCGTCCCGGGACAGCTGTGCAGAGGTCAGCGCGTCGGGAAGTGTGGATGTCAATGACTGTCTGTGCGCGGCTGAGGGAGGCGCCTTCCTTGCCGAGAGGGAAAGAGGACGGTGAAGGACAGGCCCGTCCCTCGGGGCTCCCTGGCTCAGCTGCCCTGGACGGCATTGGCCTTGGTGGAGAACAGTGGCTTGAGAGGGGTCAGCGTGTTTCAGCCGAACTTGAGGCCTGTGGTCGGCACCTCGGAGGGTCTCCGGGCAGGTCTGTGGGGCAGGGATGTGCTGGAGGCCGGTTCCCTGCGTGTGGCCGTCCAGCCCCGCAGAAAGGGAGGCCTGCTTCGATCTGTGTGTGCGGGGGCCAGGATCTACCAGGCCTGGGTGTGGGGTTTATCTCCCTCTCTATCCCGAGCCCCCCTGACTATACCTGACCAGCAGAGCAGCCCCAGGAGGAGACCCTGTACTCTTGACTTGCGGCAACAGTAGGGGACCTGCCTGCCCTCCCCAGGGACAGACACCCTCAGCAGAAAGGCTCTCCTCGCCCTGGGAAGTGCCTCCAACTTGGCTCCATTAGCGGCCCCAACTGTGGTTGTGGCCATCAGTCTCGCTCGCCCCTCCTCCACCCCTCACAATCCCCTAAGTCTTTACCGGGCCAGGTACCTTCCTGTGGTAAGAGTAATAAACATAGTTTCAGATGGTCTGGCAGTGGATCATTTTTTTGGGTCTGTAAATGTATTTACCTAAAAAGTTTTACATTTTACGACATCTAGATGTTGCATGAGAGATCTGTATCGCAAAGAAAAACGTTACCTGGCATCAGAGCAGTCCCAGAAATTAGGGATCCCTGGCAGCCAACCCATGTCTGTAGGGGAGCAGTGGTCAGGCCGGGAGGTGGGTCCCCTGGGCAGTGCCCATGTCGAGGGTGTAGCAGGTGTGGGCAGCTGCTCGTGGTGAGTGTGCAGTGTTTCCCAGCAGGGCCTGGGCCGGCAGCAGGTGCCTGCACGATCGGAATCCGAGGCCTCTCCAGGGGGACAGGTGGGCTCAGGCAAGGGGGCTCCATAGCAGCAGTCTTCCCACAGAGAGCGCTTTGGATTCTGGTCTATGCAGTAATTTCAGCTCCTGGCCACGCCCGTGAGGCCGGAGGTTGTGCCCATGACAGGCAGACTTGGCCACTCTGGGCTGACACCGTTTCTCTCCCATTCTGCAGCTCTGTTCTGTTACTCTGTCATGCTTTCTTCCTACCCCTGCATTTCTGCCTCTGTCATCTTGGGCTGTTTGACTGTGCTTTTCTCTTCCTGCTGCTCATGACAGTAAGAATTGCTAACATCTGCTGCATGCCTACTATGAGCCAGGTGCTGTGCACAGTGCTACCTGTGGCCATGCACACCTCTTGCCTCCCTCTTCTTGTACCTTCTGTTCTAAAGGCTCACCCCTGGGAACCCCTGAGCGCCCTGCATGGCTGCAATGTGGGACTTCCTGCTTCCCAGAGGGAGAAGGCAGAATGTGCGGTTGGGGGAAGACCCAAGAGGCTCATTGGCGCCTAAGCCCTCATTTTACAGATGGGGAAACTGAGGCCCTGAGAGGATGAGGACCTGGTCTACCGTCCTGCAGCTCGTGTGCAGAACAAAGCCCACGCACAGCCTCTTGATGGCCCCCAGCACTTTGTGAGGCACTGGATGTAAATTCTCTCTGCCCTCAGCGCCAGTAAGGGCCTCCGTGGCCTCCTGGTCATGAGCACTTGAACTGTGAGCCTCAGGGCTGAGTAATGCAGATCACCAACTCCGGCCCACTGTCACACTGTGCGCCCGCCCCAGGCCAGGCAGAGAACCGGAGGAGGGCTGGACAGACTGACATGGACAATTCTGATTTTTAAAAATCAAAGAATTAAGAGGGCTTCCATAGCTGGAGACTGGTAGGATGAAAGATGAGCTGATCGTCCTGGGCAAGGTGGCCTCATCTTCCTACGGTTCCTTGGCCAGCCGTCCCCTGATGCAGGCCTGTGGCCCCCTCCACGCTTCTCTCTCTGGGCCATCTCTTTAGGCTGTTCTCTGATCTTGGTGACCAAAGTGGAGACACAGTCAGGAGCTCCTCCCGCAGTGGGCCTGTGGAGGAGAAGATGGGAGATACTCGCTACGTGACAGTAGGGACCATGTCCTCTGTCTGGCTCACATTGCCCTTCCTGGTGCCTTGCCCCATGGCTAGCAGGAAAATAAGAATGCATTGCCTTGCTGCCAAGCCTATGGGTACTTCCAGGCAGCCTCCTGGCTCCTGCAGCCCATGTCCAAGGTGGGCGCCTCACAGGTCATCCCTGATCTGAGGTCACTGTCAGGTTCTGGCAATATTGCCGTCTATATAAACATGGCTGGCTGAGCGGACGAGGCTAGAGAAGGGCTCTGTGGAGGAAGGAGAGAGAGCCTTTTCCTGACTCGTGACTCACACTAGATGGACGGGTGGGAATAAACACCTCCTGGGTGGTGTGATGGAGAGGGTGGGAGCTCAGGCGTCAGACAGGTCTGAATTCACCAGGCAACTCGGGCCCTCCCTTGCTGTGTAGCCTTGGGAGAGTCACGTAACCTCCCTGTGCCACACTGGCCTCATCTGAAAAGTGAGAATAATAATCTTTCCCTTAGGGGTTGTGGGAAGATTTAATACAATAATGCTTGTAAAATGCTTGCACAGGGGCATTGTCAGGACCCACAGAGTCAGCTGTGCCCCAAGCATTCTCTGTAAACATTGCTGTGGTCATTAAAAGGAAAAGTGCAAGCTCATTTTAAAGTATTACTGAATTTAAAGTATTACTGAGTTTATTATGCATTTTTCCAGATAAAGAAGAATAAACGTACCAAGATTATGATAGGAGGATCAAGAAATGTTTTGGTACAAAAAGAGGCCACATAGGTCCCTATGGACTGACACCAAATACACATGGAGTTAAGTGGAAAAAAGCAGGTGACTGAACAGAATATATAGTAAAGTCACATTTATGGTTTTTAAAGTTCCAAATGTGGGGCATGTGCTTTGGAAACTTCTGGAAGGAGACACAAAAAGCTGTCCTTTGAGTTACCTCTGGGGAATCTGCTCGGGAATCCTGGAACTGGGAGCAATTTTTCCTTTTGACTTCACCCTTTTGGTTGTCTGTATGTATTCTGTAAGGAAAACAATTTGAATTGAAAAGCTAAGGAAGTCAGAGCATGCGAGCGAACAAACTCTCTTAAGAAAGACATCAAAATAAGAGAGCCCTTCTTCAAACTTGGAAGCCAGTGCTCTGGACGGATGGACTTCCAGAAACGGGGTTCTGTCCTTGCCCCGGCTCCCCACCGCCTGCTCCCCCTTGTCCCCTGCATCCTCAGCAAGCCCAGTGGTACCGCTACCAGCAGCAGCCACAAAGGCAAACCCGGGTTGGGGGTTAGCTCTCAGGCTGGGCTCCCAGTGGTGTCGCTGATGGTGGACCAGGCAGCCGGGCCCTAGCTGGGTTGGCAAGGGCTGGCCCCTCCACCAGATCCTTTCTATACTTCACGCCTCACAGAGCCACGCTGAGGGAGTCGCTCGAGGATCGTGACTAGATGAGTGGGCGGCTGCCCCCTGCCTAGGAGACCATTAATCTTGTGGCTCGGCGGCGTCTCGTCCCCCCACCCCAGCCGCCCTGGCACGGACTGATGCGGGAAAGGACATGAAAGGGGCCCTGGGCTTCTCTCCATGGTGAACCATGACCCTGGAAAATACCATCTGGCTTTTCTGTGTGTCTTCTGACACCAACTCCCCGGGTCGGGACACATCAAAGAGAGCTGTGTCTGGTGACATTTCTCATTGTTATTCCTTTGGCAGGGCCTTCGGATTCAAGGTCACAGGTAGACACACGCCTCCAGAGGCTGCCTGTGGGGCCTGGGGCCTCCCTATCCTGGGGATGCCTCAGGAGGGGCTTGCAGAGGGTGCCACGGGACGGCCGGAAGGGCGAGGCCCTGGTCACTGCACTGGCTGGCCAGTCCCACTGGGCCGGGCCGGGCCGCTGAACCGCCTGGTGCTGCCAGCTCTGCATTTCCTTCCCCGCAGTCTGACTCTTCCCACACGAAATAGCCAGAGTGCCAGGTACACCATCCGGGTGTCAGCAAATGTGTAGAGTTTGACCTTGGCCCTAGGAATCTCAGTTTTAGTCTCAGATCCACGTTTTCCTTAAGAAGGTGGAGGTCGCTGACTTCAGAGTAACTCCGAAAGAGAATTTATTTGCGGTAAAGGAGTTTTGCGCAGTGAAGAGGGTCTTCAATTAGCGTAGATGTTTAGTTCTCAGATGTGGGCTACTTTCTGAGCAGTGAGTCCTCCATCGCTAGACGTATGTAAGTAGAAAGAGGACTTGTTTGGAATGTTACAGAGCATACAACATCTGGGGGGGGTGGGTAGAGCTCTCTGTTGTGCACACTGCCCCTTTGGAATAAACCCTGCATCTCTTTTCACTGGGGAGCAGATGGGGGGCCTGGGCGAGCCTGCATTGAACATCATCTCATGTTTGTACTTCTGACCTTTCCAATGTGGGGCAGTGCCTCCAGAGCCAGCTCGCACTTGTTGGAAAATTGGTTCAATAACCCTAAGAGCTGACACATGTCCACGTGTTTACTCTCTGCCAGGCACAGCACTGCATGCTGTTACCTATTTTTTTTTGTCTTTGAATCTCAACTGTACTGCAAAGTAGGCACATATAGTTCCCTCATTTTATGGATGAGAAGATGGGGGCTCAGAGAGGTTGAGTAACATCCCCAGAGTCACAGAGCTAATAAAAGGCAAAGCTCAGATTTGAACCCAGATCTGCCTAGAGGCGGTGTGTCTTTGTGGTGTGTCTCTGCTGGACACTCCTGGAAAATAGTTCCCCTCTATCTTTCCCTCTGTTTGTTAGAAACTGTTCAGTTCTCCTTTTGTCATTGTTTACTCCATCATTCAGAGGCAGTCAAGAAACTGGGTGGCCTCTGTTCTGCTGCTTCCCATCTTGACAGGTGGAGTGGGTGGAGGAGGCTGGGGCCGCAGGGGAGGGATCTGAGCAGAGAGCTCTCAGAGGCGCTACCCTAGGCAGCGAGAAGCTTCCATCTGGGCTGGGGGATTGGTCGCTGTCGGGCATCTCATTCAGGGTCAGCCTTTCCAGGCGCCAGCTACCCAAGGTGGTCCAGCTGGTCACAGTGCAGTCGGTCTCTCCTCGCGGCCAGCCTGACTGCCCATCTCCATCTTGCCACCCCATCTCCATCTTGCCACCACCATCATATCCAGTTCAGCCTCTGCTGTTTTGTTGAGGGGCTGGAGGGGGAACAGAAAGGATGCACTTGCATGGGTGGGTTAGGGATTATTCTAATCTCCTTTTCCCTATGGAGACCCTGAGGCCACGGAGTGCCATGTTGAAGTCAGTAAGCTGGGGACTGAAGTTACCCACCAGGCCCCTCTGTGTCTCCTGGCTCCAGTCTGCCTTCTTTGCAAATGAGTCCAAACAGGAGATGCTGATCATCTGGGAGGAAATGGCCACGCGGCTGTGTGCAAGGGGAGGAGGCTGGGTGATTTGTTGGCTGGCTGGTGGATTTTTTTAAATCGGTGCACACGTCTTTACTTAAACAGATGGAGTGCTTTGGACTGATCCAACAGGAAGCTCCCTGTGGTGGAGTCTGAGGTCCTAGTGTAACCCCTCGGTGGATCTGTGATCTTAGACAAGTCATTGAGCCTTCGAGCCTCCGTTTTCTCACCTGCGTAATGGGGATAAAGCAGCGCAGCTCACTGGGGACCTGTGAGGCTCAGGCGAAGTCAGTCCCCAACAGCAGTGAGATCTGCCTCCCTGGGAGGCGTGTTTCAGCAGGGCCTCCGTCCGCTCCATCATCGTCTCTGAATGTGCTCGCTGGGGGCGAATCTTCCTCCTCTGGGGATGGGTTTAATTTTTAATGCAGCCAAGGTCGTTTGGAGGTAATTGGAGGGAATTAGCTGGGTGACAACGCTGAGCAAAGCGATTTTTGATTACAAAGAAAAACGAGGATGTGACTCTATTTCTCAGATAATCTGGCTCTACCGGCAGTTCCCAAGAGGAGTTCCACAATGCTTTGACCAGACACAGCATCACTGGGAAGAGATGCCCAAGGTGACCACGTCAAAGGGGATAGCACTCACCGGGGTATCTAAATATTGGCCGGTCACAATTGGGCTCCTGACTTCACAGTCACACCCCGCTGCTCCTGACCGGCTGCCGCTGCTTCATGCAGCAAGCTTGGTGGGAGCTCCTGTAGGTATCCAGGGAACTTGGGTAACTATGGCAGCCACGGGTCAGGCTTGGTCTCTGTTCCGTGCAGAATTAGTAACGGCCCAGCAAGGTGCCTATAACTGTCTCATGTTACCAGCCAAACCTGCAAATTACCCAGCAGAGCCCACGCTGCTTTGGCCAGGAGGGCCAGATGAGCTGGAGTGTAGCTGGAGGCAAAAGGGAAGGAGGACCCACACCCCCCTCCCAACCCCGGGTACATCATTTGCTTTTGAGAATTAGCCTGGCAGTGGGAGCCCTGGAAGTGGGCACTTAATTCCCCTTTTCTTGTAGGGCCATGCCCTGGCACTTTGCTTCTGGGAAAACTTCTGGAGAAACCGTCCTGGGAAAAGTGGAGATTAGAAGTTTGGTTTTTCGTTTTTTTAATTTGCAGGGAAGGATTCGCCCTGAGCTAACATCTGTTGCCAATCTTCCTCTCTTTTTTTTTCTTCTCCCCAAAGCCCCAGTTCAAAGTTGTATATCCTCGTTGTAAGTCCTTCTAGTTCTTCTATATGAGCCACCACCACAGCATGGCTACTGACAGACAGGCAGTGTGGTTCCGTGACCCGGAACCGAACCTGGGCTGCCAAAGGGGTGAGGGTACCAAACCTTAACCACTAGGCCGTCAGGGCTGGCTTTAGAAGTTTTGAGTAAGAAAGGAGCAAGCCAAGAAGATAATCTGGAGAGAGAGCCGAAGCAAGGGGGCGGAAAACTCTGAATAGCGGCAGGTGGGCCTCAGATGCTGGTCTGAAGACTGTTAGAGATTAGAACAAAGTGAGGAGAGTAGAGCTCACGGGGAGCCTTCCAGAAGTGCTCACTTCTGGTGGAAGATGGTCCTCTGTTCTGAGATTACAGCCTTCCTGATTTGGGGTGTTAACGTAGCTTTTCTTTTATGAAATGATGGTTATACTAGGTGCTTCTTTTGTCTTTAATGTTCGTACTTGACAAAATAGTCAACCTTGTATTCGTTCCCAAGTTTAGTGGTGGTGGGGTAGAGTGGGGTTTATCCTCTGCAATTGAAAGATGGAGAACCATTGGTCTAGAACCCAGAACCCAGGTGTCCTCAAGCTGCGCCACAGGCTCTGTAGGGAGCCTGAGGACAGGAAGTGCAGGCACGGGAAACAAGTGTCCCCACGTGCTGTCGTCCTTCAAGGAGGGGCTCCGTCCACCCAGGGTTCTCTTCCTCCGTGGAGTTCTGCTCTCTGTGCTGTTCAGAGGGCAGCTGAGTTGACGTTTCAGAGCGAGAATTGTCTGCTTTTGCAGAGCACCTCAGAGAGCGCGGTCTCACCCTCCCTGGATTCCACCCTGAGCTCTGGCCTCCCGCAGGGAGTCGCCAGCCGGGTGATGTCTGAGAAGGACGGCGCAAGGCTCCGGTTACCCTTTGTGGTGACTGCAGTTAGGGCCCGGCCATTGCTGAGGCCGGCACAGCCCCAGAGACTCACAGAGGAGGAGAGAGCCAAGAAAAGTCCTAAGCTCCTTGTGGCAACGGAGAAGGGAACCAAAAAGTCAAATTGGAAACAGACAAGGAATTGCCATTCGTGAAAGAGTAGGCCTTCTGAATCCTCATTCCAGTCTTTTCCATTTGGAAGACTTCAGGTTAAAGAGACCCTGGTCGGTGGGGACCACAGGATACGTTACTTGAGAGAGCACCTGGGGTTTAGGCTGGGGGGGGGGGTCTCCATTTCCTGGGCAGTGGGTGGGAGCAGAGGCCTACAGCCCTCTTAGCTTCTCACTCTCAGCTGCAGCATCCCTGAAGCATTCGTGGACCTTAAGGACCTCATGATGCTCTCCAGGGGAGAAAGGTTTCTGTGATTGTATTAGGCAGGGTTCTCCAGAGAAACAGAACAAATAGGATACACACACACACATAGAAAGAGATTTTAAGGACTTGGCTCATGCAATTACCGATGCTAACAAGTCTCATGACCTGCAGGGTGAGTCAGCAGGTCCAAAGGCCTGAGACCCAGGAGAGCCGATGGTGCAGTTCCAGTCCAAAGGCCGGCAGGCTCGAGACCCGGGAAGAGCTGATGTTTCAGTTTGAGTTCGAAAGCAGGAACAAGCTGACGTCCCAGTTTGAAGGCACTCAGGCAGGAGGAATTCTGTCTTACTTGAGGAAGGGTTGCCCTTTTTGTTTTATTCAGGCCCTCAACTGATTGGATGAGGCCCACCCACATTAGGGAGAGCAATCTGCTTTGTTCAGTCTACCAATTTAAATGTTAATCTCATCCGGAGACACCCTCACAGGAACAGCCAGAACAATGTTTGGCCAAAGGTCTGGACACATCATGGCCCAGTCAAGTTGATATGTAAAATTAACCATTACGATGACTTCGGGAGACAGTATACTGTAACCCTGTCTTGGACCTTCCAGTGCATGTTAGTTATTAAAAGTTCTGAGAAGTTCTGCAGTAAAGAAACCTATTTAACTTGTTCCTTACTTATTTGACAGTGGTACTTTTTTGTGAGTACGGGGGGGATGTGGGGAAGGGGCAAGATGTCTGTTAAAATCCCGTGGAACTGGATTCTGTGGCCCATACGTTGGGAAACACTGCCCTGGAGACATCACATTAGACACGACTGGTCCTCAGAAAAGCCTCCGCCATAAGCTGCATCCTGGCAGAGACTTGATTTTGGCTTCTTGGGCCTCTCCTCCCTGCTCTCTGCTGGGCCACGTCGGCTACGAGAAGGTGGCCTGTCCGTGGCCGGGGCTGTTGGGCGTGTTGAAGCTTCCACACACTGTCCTGCTCAGACTGCACCCAAAAGTAGAGGCACGCACGAGAGAACTCTGAGAGTTCTTAATTAGGGGCATTTACTGGGTGCTTGCTCAGTGCTAAGGGCTTTATATGCATGATCGCATGTGATCTTTCCAATCACCCTTGGAGTTAGGGACTGGTGTCTCATTTTTTGTTGTTTTGTTAGTGGTGTCGAGTGGATTCTGACTCCTAGTGACCCTGTGGACAGCAGAGCAGAACCCTGTCTGGTCTTTTTGCACCATCCTCTCACCTTCTGACACTCTATCAGACAACGCTCCGCTGCTGTTCATAGGGTTTTCAGGGCCAATTTTTTCGGAAGTGGGTGGCCAGGTCCTTCTTCCTAGCCTATCTTAGTCTGGAAGCTCCGCTGAAAACTGTCCACCATGGGTGGCCCTGCTGATATTCAAAATACCTGTGGCAGAGCTTTCAGCATCACAGTGACTCGCAGCCACCACAGTGTGACAACAGACAGACAGGCGGTGTGGTTCCCCAATCAGGAAACAAACACGAGCCGTGGTGGTGAGAGAACCAGATCTTAACCACTAGACCACCAGGGCTGGCTGGTATCTCAGTTGACAGGTAAAGATATAGGCACAGAGTTTCTGTGACTTTCTAGCAAGTGGGAAGCAGGATTTGAACCCAGGCCTGTGTGCTCCAGAACCGTGCCCTTGACCACGAAACCACCGGATTCCCGCTGTGTGACTGGGAAACCTTTAGGAGCAAAGGAAGCAGAGGCCTCACCAGGCATGCAGTTTAAAATAAAACAGTTTCTCTGAAAGCCCTTAGCTGACAAGATGCCTTTGGATGGCAGAAGGGAAAATCAGAGAGATGAGGGAATGGGAGGAAGCATAATGCCAGCTGGGAAGAGACTGTGTGTTTGTAAAATGTGCTCACGTTCCAGAGGGGAAGGCAGAACATCAGCTCTGAAAGTCCTGGGCCATCATCCCCCTCGCTGGTGACAGACAGATTCTACTCAGGCATGTTTCATTGGTGCACGAACGGCCCGCTGTCCCCGGAGGTGATCCCTGAGAGCGCCAGCCGGGCGGAGGGGGTAGCAGGCAGCAAGACCCTGCCAGTCGAGAGCAGGACTTCTGGTCCACTAATTGCTGTGATTTGGACAAGTCTGCGTGCTCTCAAATATCTGGCGTGCTGTTTTCCTGTCTGCTAAGTGAGCAAGGTTGCTGCAGCCTATTTCGCATGAGGGTGTTCCACACAGGAAGAGTAGTGTGTGTGTGCACATGCGTGCGACTGTGTGTCTTCAGCCAGTGCTCCCCTGGGGCCTTAACTGTGCCACAGAGGTGCCTGCGAGCGCTGTGTCTGCATGTGTGTGTCCATGCATACCACATGTAAATGTATTCCTGCCCCGCACAGTGTTTATAAACTACCTACGTTACATTATACTTACATATTGTTATGTTGTGTGACGTTACATTATATTATGTCCTTGTTAATCATCCGTCTCTCCCACTGCAATAAAAGCTGCCTGAGATCAAGGACCTTATTTTCACTGCCAGACAGTGTCCAGAACATTGAAGGACCCAGTAAATATTGTGAATGAATAAATGAATGAATGGACTGACTACTGGTATGATCTTTGAGTAAACGCCCTGAAATTTACCCCTTCATATGAACTGCACCCCTTCAGCAGAGCCCCTCATGAAGCTGCAGTTACCTGTCCCAGCCTCCCTCAGTCGGCAGGGACCCCTCGCTGATTTCCTCTCTCCTGTGCTCAAGCGCAGCCACGCCCTTTGGTGGGCATCGTATTCCACCCTGTGCTTATCACCTGCCTAGGAGAGCAGTGACCCAGGAGGCATGGCCCTTCCCCTGTGATGGACAGATTGGCCTCTGCAGGGGCTGGCCCTCCCTTCTGGGCGTGCAGGTGGCGTGGGACAGAATGGCTGTGCCCTGCCTTACAGACGACCCCTTGCTCAGCAGCCCCTCACTCTGTCCACAGCAGTGGCTGTGCCCAAGCTGCAGGAGCCCTGGTCCTGGGGCACTGGGCGCTACGCCTGGTGTGGAGCCGTTGCCCCTGGTGCTGCTGTCATGTCTTAGCACAGAGCCATGCACTCTCCCAGCCAAGGCCATGTTAAGATCTTCACAAATCCATATCATGGCATACATATTAAATGCCTCACTAATATAATTTTTATTGTAAAAATTATTTGGAAGGATTAAAAATTATGTGGAAATTTTTGGATGCAAATAACTCATTGAATTTAAAATAGGCTCTGATTTCTTGGAAATCATCATTCCAACTCAGAAATTCTTACTAAGAAAATCTAACCACCAGTTACTTTCAGATGTGATGAAATGTTATGAATACACTGTTAACAAAGCAAGTTGACATGTTATGCTTTGTGGACATTTAATGAAGCATTATTTTTTTTTTGATTTTGCATTTCTTCCTTTTCATATTTGGGGATTAATAATTTTTTCATATTTCAAACATGTAAAGGTCTTTGAAAAATTCACAGGCGAGAGGCTCTGTGTATATAGAGCGGAGTGGACAAAACGACCCAGTTCCAGCCCTGGGGAGTTATAGGGTGGAGAAGCAGCAGTCTCTGATGTCGGGGGGCAGGGCTGGGGCTGGGAGTCGGGGCTGGCTTCTGGATTCTTCTCTGAAGTTTAGTTAACTTAATCTGTAAAAGGGCTTTTGAACCTTGTTCCTGTTGCCTGGCTGCCTCTCCTCTATCTCTCTGTATACCAGGTTAGCTTCCTCCCTGTCAATCTACTCAAATGTCATCTTAGTGAAAATGGCGCCACATCCCTCTCTAACATATGACATGGTGTTAAGAAGCCACTGATGCTATGAAGACAATAAAAGATGACAAGGGAGTAGGGAGTGTCCTCTGGCAGGTCATAGTTTGCTTACTTGCATGTGGTCTGTCTGGACGTTTTTGCTGAGGGCAGGATTGTGTTCTGTCCCCAGCAGCGTCTCCAGCACCTGGAACAGTGTCTGGCATCTAGTGACGACACACAGTAAATAACTGTTGGCTCCATCAGTAAGCAAATGAATGAATCTTTGCCCTGCCTGCCTCCAGTGGCTGTTGGAAGAATCAGGTGAGAAGGGATGCACTCTTCAAATTATAAACTCATGTGACCGTGGCCGCAGGGCTCGGAACACATTTTCTGTTTGCAACAGGGTCTCAGGTGTTCACTACGTGGCTCACAGAACAGCAGTGCTCAAACTCCTGTCTTGGCGAGAGTCACCAGGAGAGCATGTTAAAGTGCAGGTTGAAGCCAGAGATTCTGATTTTGGGGCAGAGATTCTGGGTCTGGGGCAGAACCTAGGCATCTGAGTTTAACAAACCCTGTAGGTGATACTGATGCTGCTGGTACCACACACCCTGGGAGAAGCCCTCATGGTGAACCAGTTGTAACTTTCGCTCCATTTTGCAGATCAAGATGGGAACCTAGAGCCTGTGGGCCGTCTCAGGCTGGAATGCGGTGTGACCCTGGAGCCCATGATTCCAAAGCTGGTGGAGGGATGGGGATCAGGGGCTGCCTTGTCTGTACTTGAGGGCCCAAGAGACTGCATCGGGCAGAGCTACCACCTTGACTTTGGTTTGGGCAGCCTTTGGCACTGGAGTCTAGTGTTCCTATTTCTTTTTTTTACATCAGAGGATTTGGGAGCTGCCGGTCACACAGGCTGCTCAGTGCACACATCCATCCTGCAGGGCCAGCCGGCTACACGGCCCGGTTCACACTCAGCCTGCAGCCTTTGTGGCTGAGCATTGATACGGGCTGTGCCATCTTGTAGGAGTGGGTCTGGGTGCTTCCAGGAGAGCAGGGCTGCCACATGACTGCCTGATGACCTTGGAACGGGGCACAGAGGTGCTGGCGCTGGAGGCTGAGCAGCCTGAAGCCAGCGAGCCCAGTATGGATGGAGGCGGCCTGTTCGCTGCTTCCCCACAGCAGGACGGATCCTCCCAGCCTCGTCTGCTCATGCCGGGCGGCCTGTGCATTCCTTATTGCAGCCCCTGGGTGGGTGACTGTTGACCCTGGACTGCAGGTCCTGGCTGCCCAGCCCTCTGATAGACACCAAGCAGCACATGGCATGCCAGTCACATATGCACCAGCAATCTGTGAGACGGGCTCAGGCTGCACTCACTCACATCTGCAGAGCAGACTCGGGACCCCTGAGTCACGAGGCAGGTTTGAGGGGCCATTAGGCCTTGGCCTAAAAAGAATGCAAAAAACCAGGCTCGCAGTTGCCTCGGGTCATCTGGCCTTATTCACTGATTCGTTCTTTTGTTCATCCCACCAACATTTATTAGGCACCTTCTGTGAGGACACAAAGATGAATAAGACGCCCCGGTCCTCAAGGAACTTAACTGATAAATGATGCTCCAAAGCACAGGGACTTTAGAGTGCAACGAGCCCCCCTGAATGCACAGTGCTGGCCCATAGTGTGCACTCAGTACATCTCTGTGCAATGAGCAGGTGCGGGGAGCAAGGAGGAGAGGGAGAAACTCCCCAGGGAAGGCTTCTTCATGAAGGCAGATCGAATGGCCTTCCGAGTAAACGATGTGAAAGTCAGAAAATATTTGGGAGTGACGAGAAATTTGGTGTGAGTGGCCGTGCAGAGAAGAGAAGGAAGAACTAAGTTTTATGGAGCACCCAGCTCTAATCAGGCTAAGTTCTAAGCCTGCTCCAGACATCACCTCTTCAACCCTTTGAGAGGGCTCCCATTGCTATCACTCCCATTTTACAGTTGCATAGCCTGAGGCCCAGGGACGCCAACTCAGGGCTCCAGGCTGTGCAGGCAGGAAGTGGCAGAGCCAGGTGTTAAACCACTCACCGAGTGGCACTTCACCCATCTCGGCCTCAATTGCTCCATCTGGAAAATGGGACACCCAGGCTTCCCATGCAGGTTTCTTGGAGGGATTCAGAAAGCTGTGCATGAATGCACTTGGGAAACCTGTGAAAAGATGACAGGATTCACAGAAAACTTGGCAATAGTGGCTACTCTGGGGAGGCTGTCAAGGGGACCAAGAATTAGGGGAGAAGGGATCAGGGACCAGGCACTGGATCACTTACCGGGCCTCTAGTAGGGAAAGGTTAAAGGACAAGGAAGCTTAAGGGGAAGGAGTTGGGATGTGGTTTAGTTTGGAAGGAGGAGAAGGTGAGGCTGGTGTTCCTGGAGTAGGGCTGGCATCTGTCTGCAGTAGACACCCCCCTGAGCCCCCAGTCCTCTCTCTGTGACGGGAAGGACACCCTGGCGACAGCCTTCCTCCTTCGTACAGTATGTACATTTTATCTCTGCAGACTTGGTCTAAAGATCTCAGCTCAATACCATTAGTGTAGATCTGCGGAGGGCCCTCTGTAAAACTGATTAGAAAGTGGGCTTTTGCATGGGGGTGGGGGGTGGGGGTGGGACCTAATCGGATTTGAGCATTAGATGATATCTAATTCCCTGCATCCAGCAAGTGGCTTGGGGACCTCCCTGGGAGCCAGGGCCCCTAATTTGGTTTGCGAATACATTAGCCAAACAAGCTGAGGGGGCTCCTTCGGGGAGAAGGTTTTGGGGGGATGGGGCAGGGAGCCCGTGGGAAGGCTGAGGAAAGGAAGGAGGAGATGCTTCTGCGCAGGTCCTGGGTGTCGGCTGTACCAGAGGTTTCCAAGGATGTGCATTTTGGATGGTTTTACCCAGTCCAGGAGAAGGAAGCAAACCAGCCCTCTCTGTGTACTTTTTTCATTTTTAAGTCTTTTAAAAAATAACATTCACATGTATAGTAAAAAAGTCAAACCAGTACGAGAGTAGAGGCAATGACTGGTATGTTGTTCTTTCTCCTCTGATCTGTGGTCCCCTGGACAGCCTCCCCAAAGTAACCCCTGTAGCAAGTTTTCTGTGAATCTCGTATCTTTTCATCAATTTTCAATGCACCTGCACAGCTTTCTTAATCCCGCCAAGAAACCTGCAAGGGAAGCCTGGGTGTCCCATTTTCCAGATGGAGAAATTGATGCTGAGCTGGGTGAAGTGCCAGTTGGCGGGTGGCAGGGCCAGATTGAAACTGTCAAGGGTCTGCCTTTAAATCCTGGGGTCTTTCCACGGAATCATGTGCTCTTCCTGAAAAGAGAAGGGGTGGCTCAAAGCTAAACGCGAGGCCCTTGGACTTTTACTTCTCCTACTCTTTTTTTCTTGGGTCCCCTCCTGTGCCGTCATTTTGTCCACTTATACCCAAGCATCCTCCAAACGGGCTGGAAACTTCCAAGTGCATCTTTGTGAGAGCCTCCTTCAGTTCAACAGCTCTTCATGGGAGTGGGTTGAATCAGCCCTTGCCTGCGTTATTGGGATCTTGTGGGCGGCCTCGTTCTGCCCAATTCTCTATCGGGCACTTGTGTGCAGGGGACGGGGCTGGGGGGAGTGGGGGGGAGCGAGTGGCGGTACATGCTGCGAAGTAAGTGTGGTGTCAGAACCTAGGGTCGGTGCCCAGCTCCATCACAGATAATAACAGTACCGACCTCATAAAGTTCTCGGGGGGTCTGAATGATATGATGGCATGGCACCTGGCACATGGCAAGCTCTGTAAATATTAGCAATTATTAGAATTAGTAGCTACATAAACTTTAATACATTACTCATCCACGCTGCTAGTTAACATTAACCAGAATCTAAGAATAGTATTGTTCTTATATTATCATACTATTATTTAATATCTAATATTATTTAAAAGAATTCTATTTACATAATAAAATTGTTTTAGCTAGAAATAGTGTGATGCCAGGCATACGAGACGCCCAATAAATGTGATTTCCCGTTTTTGTTCCCTTCCCTTTACCAGTTTTCAATCAAGGTCTTGTTCTCTTTTATCTGCGTTCTGAATTTAATTTCTGTAAAGCGAACCGATTTTAATTCCCACTCAACACATTTATTCAGCACCTGCTGTTTACTTGGCACTCTGCTGTGTGCTAGGGGCACAAAATAATACAGGCCATGGACCCAGGCCTCAAGGGGTAATAGTCACATAGGGGAGAACAGGGGAACCAATTGCAGTCCGGGCTGTTTGTAGGGACTGGGGGGTGCCAGTGGGTGAGGGATGGACTTCCTGACATCATGCTCTCCAGGACCTCAGCTTCCCATCTGAGGACTGGAGCTCCCTCCCTCTCTTGTCCCTTGGCATTTGGAAGACGTGGAACAACCTGGCTGATGTGGCTGCAGTCTTGTGGAGGCCAGAAGGCCCAGCCTTTTTCTTTTTCCCACTGCCTCTCCCCATCCCCAAGTACCCCACCCCAACCCGCGACCTCTGCTGGAAGCCCCCAGGCTCTGGCTCCTGCGCAGGGCTGCAGGAACCCATGGGCTGCGGACCCCAAACCTCCTTCCCCCGTTTGCCTCCTACCCATGACTTCCACGTGCTCCTGGCCACTGCCCACCCCTTCGCCTACATGCTCCACCTTGTCACCGGCTCTCTATCCACCCCATCCTCTCCCCACTAGGGAGGTTTTGTAGGGACCAGAATCCCTCAGCCTTGAGGATGCTGTACTGTAAAATCCAGAATTATGTAACTGCTAGATTACAAGGCGATTATTAGCTTTGCTTAAAGATTTTCCGTTTATACAAGGATTAGCTGCGGGGTTCCTTTAAATAGCTGGCTTTGCTAAGACATTTGTACTGCAGAGAAAGGGTGATGGGAAAGAAAAGGGGACAGGGCGTGAAGCAGAAGGCCCGAGTTCTAAGTGTCATTTTACCTCTCGGAGCCTCAGTTTCCTTGTTGATGAGAGTGAGAAGCTGGGCGCTGCCCAGCCGCGACGTTATAGGCCGGGGGGGGGGACACCCCCGCGGTGTGTGACCACCGCCCTGCAGATCTAAGGCGCGGCTCGACCGCAGGGCCTTCGAGCGGCCGTGGGCAGACGCGCACTGCATGGGGTGGGGTGCGACGCAGCCAGCCCGGCAGAGGTTCCAGTGTCCAAACCCCTTAATTTAGCACCCAGGGATTTTCCGGGACTGGCTGCTGCCCACCTCTCCCCACCTCTCCATCCGGATCTCCTGCTGTGCCCTCACCTGCCATCTTCCTGGGCCCGCCCCCTGCCACACACTCCTGTCCCCGACATCCCAAGGTACCTCCACTTCCCCAGATGTGTAGTGTGCCTCCCACCTCTGCTGGTCCTGCTGCCTAGAAGGCCATTCCGCACCCGCTCCCCTTATTGGCCTGGCTGACACCTTACTTGTCCTTTAAGAGAACCTAAGACGGCGACTCCTCCAGGAAGCCTTCCCTGACCTCTTTGCCCTAAGTAGGGTTAAACACCCCTTCTCTCTGCTTCAGGGATCCCGTGAACATGCGGGTATGAATCCATCATAACACGTTTGGACACTTAATGTCATTGCTCACTTGCCTGTATCTGCCATGAGCTGCTGAGCTTAGGGCAAGGTCCCTGTGGCGTTTGACTCAGTAAATGTGTGGTAAATGAAATTGAATCAATAAACGAGTAGTAACTGCCTTTTGTAGGAGGTAAATGTGCTTTATCTCCTAGAGCCCCTCAGCCCCCAGGAAGCACATCCTTAAAGGCAAAACTCTGGTGTTAGACCACAGGAGTCCGAATAAATCTTGGATTTACCTTGGCGGTTGCCCAAATTATTCTGCTCCTCAGTTTCCCCATCTGTGAAATGGGATCGTAACAATTCTGACCTCTCAGGGTTGCTGTGAGGACGAAGTGAGTTAATGCGTGTGCCGTGCTTAAAACGCTGCCTGGACATCGTTCTGTGCTTGCTGGGGGATTTTATGACCAGGGGCCCTGGGGTTCTGCCCCTGTGGGTCGTCCCCCGGCCCCCAGCGTCCCCAGGTCGCTGAGCTTGCTGTTTCTCTCTCTGCCCTCACTCGAGTGAACTTTCCCACTTCCCACACGCCCCAACCAGTCAGCACAGAAATAATCCAATTTTGCTTGATTATTAGTCATTACTTTCTGCTGCTGTTTTTGTTTATTCCTTCTTTTAAGCATTCTGGATTTAATTGAGTTGATTGATTAGTACAATCACCGGTTGGAAGGAGGTACTCTGTAACCCTCTCCTCCCCTAGCCCGTGCCTTCCCCCAGTGAGGCCCCGGGCTGACTGCCGGGCTCCAGGGCTCAGCCCTCCCCAGGGCTCCGGCCCCAGAGGTGCAGTGGCTGGCCTGATGGGCTGGGAGCCAGGCACCTGGCCTGGACTGGCTGAGTGACCTGGCGTGAGTTCCTTACCCTCTCTGAACCTGAGGTTCTTCCTCTGGAAAAAGGAGGTGGAACTCAAGTGGACCTTTTGATCCCTTTTCACCCTAAAACTCTGCATCCCAGCGCCCCCACCCCCAGCCTTGGCCTGCGAACCGTTCATTCCTTCAGCAGCCCCGAGAGCCTGCTCTGTGCCCAGCACTCAGCTGGGTGTGGGGGGGTCCAGATGTGAGCAGGGCAAGCACCCTGCCTTGTGGGAGTAGTGGCGGGGGCAAGGGGCTGACAGGCAGCAAGCCCAGCATCTCTGACCTAACGTGTGTTCTAAGTTGAGCAGGGTTTCAGAGGGAGTCCCTAACTCTGGAAAGTTGTAGGGAGGTGACATTTTGGTTCAGTCCAGAACAAAAACAAACAACAAAAAACAAAACCATAGACTGTGAGGGAGAGGGGTGACCTTGATGGAGGCCCCCCCACGTGCCAAGCCCTGTACTAGGCGCTTTCTCTTGAATCCTCATGGCAATCCTCTGAATAAGGAAATGCGATAGCAGTTTTACAAATGGAATACCTGAAGCTCAGAGAGGGTAAGTGGCTTGCCTAAAGTCATACAGCAAGTGAGGAAGAGAGGTAGATGTTGAAATGAGGTCTGAACAATATCAAAGTGTGTCCTCTTTATACAGTTTCAGACCGTGTTACAGTATTAAATAATTTGAAAAAGGTAAAAAAGAAAGTTCAGCTAATTTCCCCAGATATCACTTCTCTTTTTATTTTTGCACATTATTTCTCATACATACCCTTTTTTTATTGTGTATCTTTGTAGCCAGTGCAAAGGCCCTGAGGCGGTAATGTCCTTGGCATATTTGAGGAAAAGCAGGGAGGCCGGCAGTAGCTGGAACATGGGGAGAGGGGTGGAAGTGAAGTTGGAAAGGTAGTCAGGGCTGGCCACAGAGGGTTTTCAGACCATGGTAGGTACTGGATTTTATTTCCAAAACATTTCTCCGTTGTCTTCCAAGTCTCATTGTTTCAAAAGTCCACAGTTCAACCCAGTGGATGTGGCATCACTTACCAACATGAAGGTTGTTTCAGCGGTGTTTGCGTGTGTATGCACATGTGTGTGTTTGAAGTGAATGCTACAGGTCACATTTCAAGCGTGGGGCTTTTTGCTCCTGATGAACGGTCTCAGGCTCAGTCGACAGGAGTGTTGGGTCCTCTGGGTGGCTCTGGACCAGTGAGGCCGCGATGTGATTTCTGGTGGGGAGGGGAGAAGGTACTCCAGGAGCGGACCTGTGTGTGCAAAGCAGCGGACCTGAGGAAGGGCCAGGCTTGTCGGGAGGCCTCTGGCTGTGATGGAGGTGATGCCGGTGGTGGGATGGAGACGCCTCCTAAGGATGTGCGGCTCCTCACTTGCTCCTCGAGAGGCAAAGTCGGAGCTTGTGTGTTTTTTTCCAGTTTGTAAAAAGATTTTTAGTAGCATAGTTTTGCCTTTCCGGAAGAATTGCAGAGCAGTGCAGAGTGCGCCTGTCCGGTTCTCCCTCTGGCTCACTTCTTCCACGACCACGGTGCGTGTGTCACAGTGAAGAAGCCGACGTGGGTCCTTTACTGTTACTAAACCCGGGCTGCATTCAGGTCTCGTCCGTTTTCCCCTGACGTCCTTTCTGTCTCCCAGGATCTGGTCCACACTCCCAAGCTGCATTTAGTTGTCCTCTCCCCTCGCTCTCCTCGGGCCTGTGACAGTTCCTCAGGCTTCCTTGAGTTTTTGTGACCCTGACAGTTTTGAGGCATGCCAGCCAGGTATTTTGCTTTTGCATTTTTAAACTTCCTATTTCTGTTTGGAATCGAGATGTTGAGAGGCTGTGAAATGTTCAGGTCAAGCTTGGAACTCAGGAGTCCGAGGGGCCTGGGTTCCAATCCTGGCTCTGCCTCCGGCCCACGAAGTGATGTTGAACAGGGAAACCTTCCATCCTTAGGTTCTCCACCGTTGCAGTGGAGGAGACCATGTCTGCCGGGGGCCTGGTGAGGGTTGACTGGGATGGACGTGTCAGTGCCCGTCAATTCAGGCTTCGTTTGTGGGTGGGCGCCTGGTGGGACTGACCACCCGAAGACCTCGTTTGCTTCTTCTCCTGGAGCCAGGATTGTGAAAAGCCGGTGAGGATGCTGGGGAGGGTGTGACAGCGTTGCATGAAGGTGACACTTTGCAAAGCTTTTAAAATAGTATCCTAATTTGATCCTCATGGTGGCTCTTTGAGGGGGTAAGATGGGTTATCCCTGGTTTATAGATGCAGAGACAGAGCTCAGAGAAGGTCGGGAACCTGCTCAAGGTCCTGGAGGAGGGGAGGCGTGGAGCCGACACTCGAACGTGGACTGGCAGAGCCTGGCTTTGGTGCTCCACCCAGTGGGCCTGGCCTGAGCCGGCCGGTGGACCGGGGGCAGGCAGCTCTGCGGTGGATGGGAGCAGCCCTGCCCCCCGATCCTGGGCTGGAGAGGGTCTGTCATGTGGGACAGGAGGACTAGCGCTTGGCTAGGCCAGCACGTCAGGGCGGGAGCCTGGAGAGTTATGGATCCCGTCTTTACACGTCATATTGATCTCGGGCCATTGTGTTACAGGGAGTGTTTCATTTTGTAATGTGGATTTTTCCCTCTGTAGATGATTTCATTTTTAACCCTTGAATTACCTGTGAAACTAGCATGAGCAAAAAGCTCGTGACTGGCATCTGGCTTCCCAGGTGAGTCTCAGGGCCAGTGATCCAGCTTCCTTCCAGAGGGCCCCCCGGTGTCACCTCCTGTTTCATGGGTCTGCAGGCCTCTCCAGCAGTTGAGGGCTGTCTCCATTTTCTAGAGAGGGAAGTAGAATGACTGAGACCAGACAGGGCAAGTGACTGTCTCAAGGACACACAGCCTGGGGGCTGGGTCAGAAGCCAAATCAGTTAGTCACTGGGCTCTTTCTACCAGGCTTAAGAACTCAGAAATAGTTGTACTGTTTCTTCTCCTTTTAAAAACCTGAAATGTAAACTACAGAATTGCAGTTCCATCCTCGACAGGGGAGCTGGGAGGGTGTGTGTGTGTGTGTGTGTGCATGCACTTTGAGGACAAAGGACAAAGCAATTTTGGCACTTAGGCCAAAAGGCCAGAATTTAGGCACACAGAGGCTGGAGGAGGGGACATCCCTTTCCAAGAAGAGGCCCCTGGGGCCTGTGGCTGCTGTTCCCTTGATGTTGGGGGTTCCCTTTCCATCCACTTTGAACTCTTACAGTCAAGCCTCGCAGGCCTCCCTGCCTCTGCATTGCTCTGCACATGGATGATGCGGCCCTGGCAGTTCTTTGGAATCTAAGTGACATGTCTTCTGCATGTCCCCATCACCGAGGCATGCCCAGGTTGTCAGGTCTCTGAACAGCCTAGTGTCTCACTGAGCAGCTCAGTAGTCACCAGCCCCTCGTCCTTTGGTCCTGGTGACTGGCCTTGGGACACGGGTCCCCGTACTTGGGTGATCCAGAGAAGAGTTTCTTCAGGCCCACTGTCTTTAGTCCATTCGGGCTGCCATAACAAAAACCGTAGACTGGGAAATCATAACAACAGAAATTTGTTTCTCCCGGTGCTGGAGGCTGGAAGTCTAAGATCAAGGTGCTGGCAGATGTGGTGTCTGGTGAGGGCCCATTTCCTCGCTCATAGATGGCATCTTCTCACTGTGTCCTCACGGGGCAGAAGGGGCGAGGGAACTCTGGATCTATTTTATAAGGGCACTAATCCCAGTCCTGAGGGCCCTACCCTCATGGCCTCGTCACCTCGGAAAGGCCCCACCTCCTAATACCACCACATTCGGGGTTGGGTTTCAACATAGGAATTGTGGGGAGGCAGACGCATTTGGTCTGTGGTACCTGCCATCCTCCTCTGACTGTCAGCGACCTCTGCCCCTCCTCCCAGTCTGGAGCCACCACAAGGAGGACAGAGGCCGGTTCTGTTCTGCCGCCTTTAAAGGCCAGTCTGGCCAGGAGGGGGCAGAAGTAACCATTTGGAGCCACTACACTTTTCCAGAGACAGTCCTTGATCTTCGTGGGGAGGAATCCCAGAGTGGCTGAATCCCCAGACGTGGGTGTCAGGATGGGTTAGAGTTCAAGACTTTATCCTTCAACACACCATGGAAGCTGTGTGGCCCCTGCGGCTCCTCTGTGCACCTTGATGGGTTTCCCATCTGTAAAACGGGACTAAAACCCCAGAGTTTATATAAGCCCACTTATATGTGTCAAGCACTTTGCACATGGTAAGTGCTTAACAAGGAAGGAAATTTGTTGTTATTATGCCATTAAATAATCCAGCAGCATTAATGCCTTTGTTTGCTCCAAGGGGCTTCTGCATCTGTTTTCTCTTAGTGTCCTTACAACAACCCAGCCAAGTAGGGTAGTTTTTCTTGGATGCAGTTTACCGATGCAGCAGCTGAGATGCAGGGAAGTATAGCCATGTGCCCGAGGCCACCCAGCAAAGCCGCCGGGATGCTGAGGGCTGACCCTGACATCCCAGGGGGCCACTGGCTAGGTTGGGTGTGTCCCAGTCTGGCACACCTGCAGCCACCTGGCACGACTGCAACCTGACAGCAGTTGCTTCTCCACTAGGAAGGATGTTTCCTCTCCTCGTCCTCCTCCGGCCCCTCCCCAGGAGCAGCTATCTTCCCTAGCCCTGCTCTGACTTCCCAAGGAGGGAGGCAGTGATCCTGTTTGGTGCTGGCAGAGGGTGGCTCCACCTTGGGAGCCGGTGGCAGGGCTGCTGTCATTGCCAGCAGCATCTTGGCGGGATGAAGGTTGCCTTAGTGAGCAGTAATTGAAATGCAAAATAACATTTTGATCCAGCCAGCAGGCTGTTTATTTATCAGATCAATAGTCAAAATGCCCCATCTAGAGAAGTCAGCCTGAGAATGACAGCATTTCCAAGGGCAGGCCTGGCCAGTCCAGCCTCGCCGCCCCCCGCCCCGCAGCCCAGGTTAGGGGAGGGCCCAGGGGCCTGGGAGCAAGCCCCCACCTATGATTCCTCTTTCCAAAGTGTACACTCCTTTCCTCATTTTCTTCCATATCCAGTTTATAGAGGAGACAATTGAGACCCAAACTGTCAGACCCTCTTTGCTGTGGCTGGAAGGACCTGCACCCAGGACAGCTGAGGAATCATAGTAACAGCTCCCATTTATTGAGCACTTACCATGTGCAGGCGCTGAGGAACATGCTTCACATTTGTTGTGTCATTGACTCTTCAGAAAAATCCTATATGGTTTGTTGTCTTTATATTACCCATTTCACAGATGAGGAAACCGAGTCGTGGAGAGTGTTACTGAGCCAGGGCCTGCTACCCAGTACACCTAGAAGCCAATACTATGGCACGGGCTTTTCAGAGGAGGTGACAAAGCCAGGATTCACACCAGGCGATCTGGGCCCTGTTCTGTCCCCTCCCTCGAGGGCGGGAGTGGCGGTGGACCGTGTGCACTGACACAGCTGCAGCGTCAGGGTTCTGGCTCTGAAATCAAGGCAAGCTTTTTCCAAACTCGCTTCCCACAGGTTTTCAGCAAGTACATTGATTTTTGTGTTAAACTATCTTTCTTAACATTTCGAAACCAGATTTCCTAAAAAGTGGTCTCAGATTCTAGCCTCTCTCAGTTGCTTCCAAACACATTTTGTGGTTTTGGGTGCTTTAAAAAAAACCAAACAACACGGAAAGTGAGAAAAATCCATACATCTTTCGTAAAGTCTTTAGACCAGGATTAGCAGAATTCGATGGAAACTGGTGGCGAGGTGGGTCCTCGGGTCCCTACAGTGGGGCCTGTGGGACTTGGGTCTCTGGGCTCTGCTCCCATGGCACTGGCTGGGTCCCCTGCTCTGACTCTGGTCCTGTTCTGTGGCTCAGGCCTGCGACTGTCACATCCTAAGAGGGTGCAGGCTTTGGGGACTCACATCCCACCCAACTCTCAGACCTCCCCCTTTGTTTGTTCCCTCAGCCGGTATTTCCTGAGCACTTACTGTGTCCTGGAAGTGTCCTCCACACTGCAGAACAGCAGGAAAGAAAGCAGGCACGGCCCCGCCCTCACCTACAGAGGCCCCGGGGTGGGAGCACAATGGTGTCACTCAGAAACAGTCAGGAGACCAGTGTGGCTGGCACGGAGTGACCCCTGGGAGAGTGGGCAGGGGACAGCACGACAGAGGTGGCAGGGCCAGGTCCCAGGGGCCGTCCGAGCTGCAGTAAGGAGTCCTGCTTTACTGGGAGTGCTGCCGAAGCCCCTGGCTGCTCTGAGCAGAGCGGTGCTGCGACTTAAGTTCCTTTGCTTTATAACTCATTCCAGCACTTTCTGGCTGTGTGACTCCTGCCAAGATACTTAACCCCTCTGGGCCTCACCTTCCTTATCTGCAAAATGGGGAACATGATCGCACCTACATTTAAAGGGTTGTTGCAAGGAATCAATGATGTAATGCGTATAGTCTCGTGCCCAGCATAGAGCAAGCCCTTGGTACGTGAGCACTGTCATCATCATTACAGACGTCAGAAGCGCGTCCTCAGTTAGTTGCGGTACCAGGTCCCCATCTGTCCACCTGAGTTAAGATGTCTCTTTGTCATCTGCCCAGGCTGCCCCTTAGCACAAAGACTGAAAAATTGAGTCAAGAAGAGAAATGGATGCTGGGAGCCTCAAGCTTCCTGTGTCATCCCTGCCGTGCATAAGGCCACATAGAAAGGGCCAGTGCCATGACCAGGCAGTGGAAGGAAGCGTCCTCCTCACTGGGTCTGCACACTGTCCTGCACGAACACACTCGGGCAAGTGGCAGTGAGGCCCAGCACAGCACATGCAAAAGAGACTCGGATGTGTGACCACAGAGGAGCAGAGTGGAAGGCAGCAGTGTGAGCCAAGCGCCTTAAACACTGATTCCACTTCGGGGTGCATCAAGAGAAGTATAGTGTGTAGGATGACGGAGGTGTCAGTACTGCTGTGCTCTGCACTAGTGAGAACTCAGCCTGGAGGGCTGTGCTCAGTTCGGATGCTCCCCTTTACAAGGAGCAGACAGAGCACATGGATTATTTTTGGAGGAGGGCAGAGTGTGAGGAGGAGCCACTCTAGGTCCAGAGGATGCTGCTTCTGGCCAGGGGAGGGCTCAGCAGGGAGCAGGAAGCTGCCTTCAGCGATCTGGATGGCTGGCCTATGGAGGCAGGTAGACTTGTTCTGCAGCTCCTGAGGGACAGAGCTGTGTAACCATAACCGGGAACTCCAGAGAGAAGAAATATTTTGGCTCTTGACAAAGAACTTTCTTTTTAAACAAGCTGAGTGGTCTAGAGATGGAAGCACCCCCCTCCTGTACTGGTGATGTGCTGTCACTGGGGTCCCTGCAGGCAGCCAGGGACAGACCAGAGGCTTCCAGGTCCTGCCCTGGCCTGAGCACCCCAGGCTGGGAGGGGGTTCCCTGCTCTTCCTCAAGCACGGCGCTTCCCCTGCGTGCCGGCCTCCCTCTCTTTCTTCAGGCCTCTGCGAAAATACCAGCTCCTAGAGAAGGCTCCTCTGGCCACCCTCTGCAGCCGGCCCCAGCCTGCCGTCTGTCCCTTTCTCCTGCTCTTTCTTCGTAGCACTCCTCACTCACTGCGTTTATACTATTTGGTTGTTTACTGATTGCATTAGTGAGGGTGGGTAACGCTATCTGTTATGACATACAACCCCAGGGCTTCAGCTTCTTAACACAACGCAGGTTTATATCTTGCCCACAGGACATCTTGCTGGCGTGTTCGGCAGGCAGCCTTTCATGAGGGTATTCAGGGTCCCAGCTCCTTCTAATTTGCGGTTCCTCCTTGGGGCCCCTTCCTGGGTCCTCTGGAGCCTCCGCCTGGATCCATGCAGCCTGCAGTTGGGGGAAGACAGAGAGAGGGTGGGACCAGGGGGTGGGGAGCGCCGTGGGAGATTTTTATGAGCCAGATAGGGGAGTGGCTTATATCCCTTTGCTCAAGTTCCATTGGCCAGGACCCCATCCCATGGTCACTGCTAACCACAAGGGAGACTGGGAAATGTCGTTTTCCTCGTGTCTAGGAATAAAATGAAATTGCTTTTGGTGAACTCATAGCCGTCTCAGCTATACTTGTTTATCAGATTGCATTGCACCTATGACATCATCTGTTGTTAAAGACACCATTATTTTTAGAACCGCTAATTAAATTAAACTGTGACATGCTATGAATTCGAGATGCATTCTGATTGCCGAGATGATGAAATGTGAAAAAATGGTGTAGCTTAGAGTCGATGAAATATGGTATTTTCCCTTCTTGAGGGCAGGAACCTGTCCACCTTGTGCCCCAGTCCCTCCCAGGGCTAGAATAGTGTCTGGCACACAGTAAATATTCAAGGAATAGTAATGGGATGAATGAGGGGTGGATAAAGGAATGAGATGGCGTGTGAATTGCTCTTTTGGTTAAACGTCAGACACCCCCCACCTTGTGTGAGCTATGGTGTCAGGGAATCAGGCCCTGCTCGTCTGCTTGAGCAGAGGTGCTACCCGGCTCACAAGCAGCTGCTGACAGCGACTCAGGCTCCCAGGACTCTGCCCCTGGCCGGCACCCTTCTCTGCTGCCAGCTTCGATATTCTTCTCCCTCGCTGCACGTTGGTGCCAAGTATGACCTTGCTCATGCCTGAGCTGTCCATCTTCCTGCTTCTGTCCCTGGAGAGGCAGCCCTGACGCCACAGATCTCACGGGAGAGACTCATTGGCCCAGCCCGGGTCAGGTGCACACCCCTGGGTCGGTCAGCTGGGCCAGGGGGTGGGAGGTCTGTAAGAACGTGGCAGTTCCTGTGGGAGCTCCATGTGTGCACACGAGTAAGAGAGAGAGAATGCTGGAGTCGGTGTCAGCTCCCAGGAGAGAGCCTTGGTAGTTCTAATGGTTGGTTCTAGTCATGCCTGAATAAGGAGGCCCTTTGCCTGAAAAGGGACTTTCTCGGTGCAAGTTCCAGCACACAGCGTGGGCACGCAAATGCACGATGAAATGTGTGGACCGGCAGATGCGTGGACGGGTGAATGATGGGAGGAGAGAGGGAGTAAGGCATCTCACTTGCTGTGAGATTTAACTTTTTAGAGACTGTAAATGAAGCCCTCTCCTTATTACCAAGAAGTGGTGCTAGTAGCAAGTGCTAAGATTTATTTATCGGGGATTTACTGTAGGCCAGGCACTGTTCTAAGCTCTTTTCTGTATTAACTCGCTAATCCTCAAGACCGCCCTATGAGACAAATACTATGATTGTCATCCTCACTTTACAGATGAGGAAACTGAGGCACAGAAAGGTTAATTACCCTGTAAAGGACAGAACTTGGATTCAAACTCAGGCAGTCCAGCTCCAGCCACTAAGTTCTGTGGCCCAGCCCCATGGCCACTGTGTGGATTGAATGCCGTCTAGAAACTGCTGAATCTGTTCAGTGACAGTTGGTGGGATGTTTGTGCCGGATCATGCTTCATACAGGGTGAAAATAACAGATTCAATAAGAGTTAAGATAAATTCACAGATGTCAGATCTCCAATAGCTGTTGAAAGAAAGAACGCTAGAGGTGTATTTGGGGCATATTCTGAATTTGTGATGCTGTCCTTCCTCCCAACACACCCCTTTGGAGTGGTCAGAGCCCAGGGCTAATGTCAGAGCTGCTAGGTACCTTTGGGTCCTACATGAGGGCACTGGACTGAGGACGGAGCTGAGGGCTGAAGTTTCAAATTGGTCTCCCCAGAGGGGCCCCTTTTTCTAATTTGCACAAAGCCACAGTGTGAGCCAGCAGCGGCCGTCCCCTGTGGGCTGGGTCCCCAGGCTTTGCCCCTGGACCGGCCCCTCCCAACTGTCCCAGGGCAGCCACGCCACGTCCAGTTGTCTCCTCCTGCTTTGACAGAGCCTCTCTCTTCTCATTATGATGGATGCAGCCTGGAAAATCATGGATAAAAAGCCCCGATTGAAAGGCACTAATTACTCATCATTATTTTCCATGCCGTAATTTGTGTGGAACGAGATTTCCATCAGTTGTCCGGGATCAGCCTGGTTTTGACTAATCTTTTGAAGGACAAGATGCTTAATTACAGATTTTTACCTGAGCTTCCGCGCACAGGGGAAGGCAGGCGCTCTCTGAAGCCGGTTTGCTACCTGGTCCTTTGAAAGTCCTGGGTCCCAGAGGGGCCTCCAAGGGGAGGAAGAGAGAGAATGTTAGGAAAGTGTTCCGAACAGACCAGATAAAATTGAACCACCACAAGAACGGAGCTGGGGTAACAACGTGGCCATGGAGGGTGGTGGGTGGGCTGCTGCCCGAGTCAGCTCGTTCTCTTGGGCAGGTCACCAACTCTCTGTGTCTCTAAACCCCCAGCCAGCCAGGCTCTCTCGTTGGTAACTGTGAGCGAGTCGCAGCTCCTCGGGGCTTCAGTTCTCCTCTGAAAGTCACAGGGGAGGCAGGAGATCTCTGGGGACTTATGATGCACTGGCTCCAGCTGTGCTGGGGTGTCTGTCCAGAGAAGTGGATCTACTGTTGGAAGATGCACATATGCAAGATTTCAATCACACAGGAATAGTAAAACACCATTTATTAAAATAGACGATTCAGACTACTCAGGGGGAAGGTCAATCTGAATTAATGAAATATCTGAGTTTAAGGAAAAAAATATAATTAATGGAACTGAGATGCACAGAATTGGATTAATCATCATCTTTGGTTCATAACACTTCTCATCATTGGTCTCTCTACCTTTTTTTCTCCCTCCCTCCCTTCTTTTCTTTCTTCCCCCACCCCCCCCGCCCCCCGCTTCCTTTCTCCCTCTCTCCCATGTGATAAGTGCCCATGACTCCATGTCGCAGCAGGATCACTGAGACCTTGACAGTCATTCACATCCAGTCGCCTGGTCTTCCTCATCCTGCCTCCCTGTTAAAGGCTCCTTCTGCATCCTTTAACAGTATTTTTAAAGGGACTTTAGCTGTGTTTCTTTCAGGTACCTGAGGGGTTGTAGTAACAAATAAAGCCTTGCTGGCGGGTCTGCGGGTCTGCTCTAATGAACAGCTCCGCTGGCGCCTGATTAGCAGATTAATTACAGAAATGTACGTGAGAGTCTCTCAGGTGTTCAGAAACCATTTTTCTTCTGTAGAGTGCATTCTCGTCTCAGCCTTATTTATCCTCTTAATTTGCCTAACCAACCACTCTCCCTCCTGGTAATGCCAAGTTTCTTGTGGAATTATCCTCAATTCTAGATCTGGGGACTTGGTTGAGGGAGGAGCTTAGCTGGGTTTAACCACAGGCTGCCAGCTGCTGAATTTTCTGGAAGGGTTTTCTGGCGAATTGCAACAGCAGCCAGTGTCCGACGAGTACGTGCTGGGCGCTGGCACGTTCTGAAGGTTTTGCCTGTGCCAGCTCAAGCTCGCCAGAATAGCCCTATGAGAGAGGTGTGGTGATTGCGCCCATTGTACAGATGAGGACCCTGAGGCCCAGAGAGGGTGACCTGTTTACTCAAAGTCAACAGCTACGGGTGTGGTAGAACTGACTTGTGTGACGCGAGAGTCAGGCTCATAAGGTCAAGTGACTCAGCTGCTTGTTTCTGCTCTTCCAGGGGTGGCCCCGGCATGTGACCCAGGTTCTTGGTGTGGTGGGGTGGACTCTACCCGGTAGAAGAAAGCAAGCCGGACCCTGGGCTAATCAGGCCAGTCCACCCGCTTCCCTCCAGGAGCTTCTGTTTCTCCAGGAGCTTCTCCCCTGCTGCCTGCCCGCCAGCGGGCCACCTTGAGGGGGACAGATTCCTGGAGCCCTAGCTTAAAAATTTATGATGGCTCTTGCTGATATCCTGGAATTTCTTTTGGGTTTTGGGGCAAAATCGCTCAATAGTTTGGGTTTCCTTCAGAACTTCCAAGATTCTGTTGGTCTCTGAATTAGGAATATCTTCAACCCACTTCGTTGTCCAGCAGGGCGATGTCCAGCAGAGGCAGAGACCGCCCCCCCCCCCCCCCCCCCCCAGTAAGCTCAGGCATCCCTGAAGGTCAGGCCGCTCTGGGGTACAGGGCCCCCCACTGGATGCTACAAGAGCCAGGGCCAGGGCCGGGTGGGGGCGGGAGGAAGGCCCTGTCTAATCAGATGGCGGTGAAATTGAGGCCAGGGCAGCTCTGGCCGTGTTCCTGTTGTGAGATGGATCAAAGGGAAAATGATGCCTCGAGGGGCTTCGACCACTGACTACTGCTCTTTCAAAGGCTGCTTAGATGGGGCATCTGTCCCCTCCCCATAAAGTCAATAGTCATCAACCCACTTGGGAACTGGGTCCCAGCCAACCACAGATGATGGACTCGACAGGACTCCCTCCTCCCCAGAGCACAAGTGTCAGCCACCTCTCCCTTCCTCCTGAGGCTGCGCTCCTCCTGCACATGGTCTTGGCCACCCATCCCATGGCTGCATCCTCCTGGGCCTTGGCATCAAGGCTCCACCTCTGAAATCTTCCCTGACCAATCTCCTGTCCTGCAGCCTCCACTCCCTGGAAACTACCACACTCTTGGACATGCCCTTTTCTCCCAGTTCCGCCCTTTCTGACATCACTCCCCTCTCTCCCAAAACTACACTTTTCCTTTGTCCAACCCTCAGCTTCTGTGCCCCTGGCCCACCCTCTTCCCTTGTACATCTAAGTCTGGTTCTCAACGGGGGGCGATTTTGACCCCCTGGGGAACATTTGGCAATGTCTGGAGAAGGTTTTTGTCTTGGAGGAAGGATGCTGTTGGTATCTAGTGGGTAGAGGCCAGGGATGCTCCAGAACATCCTGCAATGCACAGCACAGCCCCACAATGAAGAGTTACCTGCCCCAAATGGCAGTAGTGACCAGCTTGGGACACCCAGATGTAAAGGGGCTGCTCTAGGGGGCTGGGCTCCCCCTGCCTTGGTGCTCCTGCAGACTGAGTTAAGGGGCCTGGTCAACCTTTGGCCCCTGATTTCTCTTTCCTCCTCTGCAGTTGCCGTTGCAAACTTTCTTCCTTTTCCTAGACCTCCCACCGTCAGCCTTCACCCCTGCGCCTCCCACCTCACGGAGTGAGTAGAGGCTGGATGGGAGGTGAGGGGGTGGGAGACCTCTCAACTCCCCACTCTGGCAACTCCAACTTCCCCTCTCCATGGCAGCCTTCTCTCTGCCTCCTGCTGGCTGCTTCAGCTAATGTCTCTTCCCACATTCCAGATTCCTGTTACACGCCTCCCAGGCCCCCTGAGGCAGCCGTTACTCCAGTGGGACTCCAACGTGGTGCCCCTAGGAATCACAACTGGGGTGCCAAAAACAAGCCAGGCAGACCAAAAATGCAGATTTCTTGGCCCCGCGTGCAGAGGTGCGTGGTCAGATTAGGACTGGGGTGGGGTCAGGTCCAGGAGGTTGGTTAGCTGTTCAATAAGCACCTCAGCTGACTGATGAGGCCGACCTGGAATTCGAGAAAAGCTCTCATTTCCCTTCTGTATCTTCATTCACTCTGTCTGGACTTACCCTTCACCATCAGCGTTTCGTTCACTGTCTACTCGGGGAGAGACGGGGATGAGTAATTGTCCTGGGTCAGTAGATGGGATCAGGTTTGCCCAGGGCAAACTGGAAATGGTATGGATTCCATAATTTTTAAATACCTTGAATTCCTTCCATTCTTCACACCCTGCCTCCTCATCAAAGAAACCGAGAATCACTGACAATAACGACAAAATGTTCCTTCTCCACCCCCAGCCCCCCCAAGTTCAAGTGGATGGCGCTGCCTGAAGGTGTTCAGGAGGCCCCCACCCTCACCCCTTCCTCTGCCCTTTGCAGCCAAACTTCTTGAAAGAATTATCTGCGTTTGCTACTTCCTCCAGCCATCACAGCGTGGCTTCCGTCCCCACCATGCCTTGAAGTCCCCAGCCTCCTCCTGACCGCTCTCTGCAGTGGTCAGTGGCCCTTCGGACTTCCTCGGACCTTGTAGGCGTGTGTGGCCTGCTCCCACCACCTCCTCATTGCATTTCCACAACAGGCTCTCTTTTTATTCTCTTCCAACTCTTCTGGCCAATTCTTCTCTGTCCTCTTCCTGGACTTCTGTCCATCTGTCTTTCCTATAAATTTTGCTTTTGGATGAATGAAGAATGAGCTGGAGGTCAAGGACAGACGGACAGAGGGGAGGCAGCTTTCTTGGAGGGTCCTGTCTCTCTAGCAACTTTCTTTCCCCTGCCCTGTTCTGTGCCCCCAGAGAGTTCTCGACTCTCACACTACAGGTCAAGATATGACAGCCAGGAGGGTCCAGGGCTTAGGAGCTCTGCTCTGCGTTTTTTAAGGGCTGTGAACCTGGGGCCCCTGCCCGGGGCAGCTCTTTTTGAGGCCTGGTATCGGGGAGGCAGAGTCCTCTGGAGCACAGGACTTGGCCCTGGACAGCCAGACAGTGCAGGTCAGGACCCCAGCTTCTCCTGGCACTCAGGTGACCTGGGAGAAGCTCTGAGCTCCGGCTCCTCTCTTCTGGAAAGTGGGTATAGCAGTGTCTGGCAGACAGGTTGTGAGGGTTAAATATGATGGTACAAAAGAAGGTGTCCGACGTGCTGGGCTGGTGAATGGCCACTAGTCTGGTTCAGCCTCTGGAGCAGAGGGGCAGCCAGGCAGCCCTGGAGAGCGGAAAAACCAGGCAGAAGAGTCTGGAAGGGATTTTGAACACAGAAAAGAAGCTGGGCCCCGGGGTTCTTCACTCAGTCTGTAAATATGGATGAGCAAGTGATGGATGAATGAGGCAAGACCAGCAGGCTCAGCAGGGAGCCCCCCCTCAGCTCACGGGCCCCCTGGCCTTTCTGGTGCTCTGCACACCTGTGTTTGTTCAGTGTCTGTCCTTTCCGTGAGAGGCTGAGCTTCCTGAGATCCGGGGCTGTGCTGGTCATGTCCCGTTATCTGGCCAGCACTTGACACATAGTAGGTGCCTGAAATACATGTTGGCTCTCCCTGGAAAAGACATTCTAGTGGGGTCAAAATAATGGTCACATATAGGAGAAGGCTGCTGGACTCCCCCAGTGGGCCTCAGGCACTAAACGAGTGGCCGGCTGTGCGTGCAAATTCTGACTGGGGTCAGCATCCAGTTTTCTTCCTTCTCAGCCCTGGAGTCTCGGACCCACCGGGGCCTGGAGGCGGGATCTGGACAGGGTGCGTCTGGGCTGCAGAGCCCATGGCAGGATACTTTGTGCTCTTCTGAATGGAGGGGAGGGCAGGAGGGGAAACCACAGCTTAGGGGACGAAACCGTGGCCCGCCCTGGCTGTCCTTCAGGGTTGGCTGAGCCATGAGGCCGAGGGAAAATTGTGGCCTACTGCCCCCCAGGAGGGGCTGCGGGCTCCCTGTCTCCTTCCCTCAGGGCACGTGGTTCTTGTCCGTCCAAGGGACCAATCTGAAGCGGGTGGCGTATAAGACATACTCACAAAATGGGAGTTGCTATAATTGCTGTTTACATCAAGCGTATCTCTCGAAATCTCCAGCTCTCATGAGCCTGGGGGAGGGGTGGAGTTGGAGGACTGAGGTCTGGGGGCTGTCTGGCCCAGCAGGGTTTGTCACAGGGGGCCTGGGGATGTCCCTGTGAACTGCAGAGCCTGAGCAGTGAGTAGGAGAGGCTGACAACTGAAAGAGCACCTGGGCAGCTCCCGCCTGCTGTGCAGGGCGTCCTGGGAGGTAACCCAAAGGCCCGTTGTGCCTGCTCAGGCAGATTCTCCGTCTGGAATATGACCTGCTAGGCTGATGTCATTTCCTGAGGACACACCAGGGACCCGCTGGTGGATGGAGGGAGGCAGGTGGCCATGCAGAGCCCAGGGAGCTGATGGGGCACCTGCCAGAGATATAAACGGGCCCAGAGGAGCCCCTCAACTGGAGTGCCCTCTGCCGACATAAGGGAAACTTGGGGCACGTAGGAGATGCGTCTCAGAGGACTCGGGAACATTCAGATTGGAACCGGAGACCAGGAACCTCTATCTTCAAACGCTCCATTCCAGTGGATGATAAACTTCTTGAGAGTAGGAGCCTTGTATGTATCTTTTATCTTTTTATCGGAAGCAGCTCTCAGCTTCTGATTAGACCTGTCTGTGGGGCGATGATTTCCCTGTGTCTGGTCGCATTCATGTAGATGGATGGGCCAGCCCCATGGGAGGTGTACTAACTAGAAGATCATTAGTGGGGCCAGGGGCCATGGACGCCCCTCCCCGTCATACGATTGCATTCAGTATTCCAGGGTGCTGGTGGTGTCAAGGTGGTAGCGTCAGGGTGGGCTTTGTGGGTCTGATAAGGTGGTCCTTTCCCCAGGTGGTGACCAGTCCTTTCCTCAGTGGGCTGCTCACAAAACAGGAGCTACCTCTGGGGGTCGTTGGAGGTGGGACTGTGGCCGCTCCCTCCCTGCCCCCCATGGGCCCTCCAGCACTGAGGCCCTCCCTCCCAGGGCGGAGCCATCTTTCCACCAACGGGGCTGTGCTGCCAGCCTCTCCAGCTCTTTGCATTCTTCAGGACCTTTCCCTTTCCTTTCCCCTGCTCCTCCTGCAGAAGCCTTGGCCTCCTCTTTACCTCCACATGGCCAGGCCAGGCCAGGAACAGAAGGACCCCGACCCACCCTCATGGCTCAGGTCCTGGCTGGCTCCAGAGGTCTTGAGTGTGGGCTGCAGCTGGGCTTCACGGAACCACACTTTTGTCTCATGTGAGCTCTTGCCCATGCGGAGAGCGGCCCCTCCATCCTGGGGGCTAGGCTGTGAGAGGCTCACATCTTGCCTGTCTTCTCACCCACCCAGCATGCTTCTGGGAGGAGGGGCTTTCATTCCGGGAAACATTTTGTGACTTTTCACAGTGATCTTGCCATGTTGGTAATGCTCCCTCGACTTGGGGGTGAGGCAGGGAGACTTAAAGGTTGAAAGTTAAGGTCAAGAAGCAGCTGGAAGATGCACAGAGTCGGGGTTGGAGAGCTCCCCCATGCTGCCTGATGGAGGCACAGCCTCTTAAAGGGGAAGGGCTGGGCACAAGCCACCTGCTCAGGGGCTAGGAAGGGAAATGAGAGAGGGGGCCTGGAGCCACCCGCTAGACGTGCGCTGGGCCAGAGGCAAAACCCAGAGGGCAGCCAGTTCGGCTGGGGCCTTTGCCACAAGCCCTGCCTCTTGCCCTGACTGGTTGCCTTGGCATCTCTGTTCTCAATCTCAATGATGACAGTGCTCAGGGGAAATGTCAAGCTTGGACTTACCTGATGGCCCAGTCAGGCCAGGTGAAGTGGGTTATCAGGTCATTGTACTGAGGGTGTCTGGTCCAGGGTCTGACATACCGGGACTTTCACTTTTAGGCAGCATGTCGCACTGTTGTGTGGGAAGATTGGCCCAATATTTTGGCTGATTTGTTAGCACTTTTTGTCACCCTCAAGCCAGCAATTTGCAGAGCGCTGGGGAGCCTAATCTGAAGTTTATTGAGCACACATAGCTGCTTCTTTGAGAACTCAGAAAGTTCTGGGGGGTGATGCCAGAAATTTGCTCTGGGCTGAGCCGGTTCTTGACCAATTGACATTCTCAGCCAGCATTTTATCTCATCAACGCCTTAGCCTGAGCTAAACCCCTCCCCAGCTGCCCCACCCATTGGGTGCCCGGAGCCCAAAGCTAATTCCTGGGACAGTGTCACACCCACCGCGCCCTCCTCGGAGCTGACTTCCCGCGCTCTGTGTCCACAGGCTGCTGAACAGAATGTCTGCAGACGACCGGCACCTGAGCTCCAGCTGCGGGTCCTTCATCAAGACGGAGCCGTCCAGCCCGTCCTCGGGCATCGACGCCCTCAGCCACCACAGCCCCAGTGGCTCGTCCGACGCCAGCGGTGGCTTCGGCCTGGCCCTGGGTGCCCACGCCAACGGTCTGGACTCGCCGCCCATGTTTGCAGGCGCTGGGCTGGGAGGCACCCCGTGCCGCAAGAGCTACGAGGACTGTGCCAGCGGCATCATGGAGGACTCGGCCATCAAGTGCGAGTACATGCTTAACGCCATCCCCAAGCGCCTGTGCCTCGTGTGTGGGGACATTGCCTCTGGCTACCACTACGGTGTGGCCTCCTGCGAGGCCTGCAAGGCATTCTTCAAGAGGACCATCCAAGGTGCGTGGCCACAGGGCCGGGCCAGGCTGGGGTGTGGGTGGGGGGGCGCCTGGCCCGGGGGTCCAGCAGGAAACCAGGCGATTCCTGCCAGCTACTAGGCCGGGTCTGGGCGCCGCTGAGCAGAGGTTCCATCGGCTCCCTTTTCTGTTTCTCAGGGTTTCTCTTTCTGGGATTCTGAATAAGGATTTCGTCCAGCACTGTTGTTGGGGTGGCATGCGCCCCTCTATGGGGCCCCGGGAATCTCACAGCAATGCCTCACCACGCCATGCCTCTCACTGGTCTGGGGAACACTCTCAATTGTGTGGCCCTATAAAGCTGATCTTTTGGGGGAAAAAAATAGCATTATTTTGCCTTGCAATTCCAGACCTCTTGCAATATAAAGGGTCCCTCACTTGGTTTTGATCTTTTTTAATTGCACGAGTGAAACATGCATGTTTTCTTCATTGCGAGAGTCGGCAGACAGAGCAAGGGAAAGATCCCCCTGACCACCCACCCTGTCTGATCCCTCTGTGGCCTGTCTTCTAGGGCTTTTTCAGTGTATCTGCATATCAGCTGAGTCATGTCCCCCTGGTCATGGGGCTGGCTGTTTCTTTCAATGGGTGCTGGAGTGAATGATTCTGACGAAGGTGCTCAAGAGCCCTGAGGGGTGCCTTCTGTAAAGTCACTTCAGGGAAAATGGGGATCAGGATAGGTCCACCCTCAAAGGCTTGTTGTCAAGTTCATGGCACAGGAGGAACGGCCCTGCTCACAGAGCAACAGACGGGGGTAGAGCACTTGCTTCGTTCATCCAGCCAGGTATCTGTTGAATACCTACTAAGCGCCAGCCGTTGCTCCAGGTGGTGGTGCTAAGATAGACACAAATCGCTGCTCATGCAGGTAACTGAGATGAGCTGATGCTATCCCACTGGGACAGAAACTGCAAACCAGACTCAGAAAACCAGAGCCCTGTCCTGTCCCTGGCCTGGGTCCCTCGTCCAGGACCCTGCCTGCCTGTCCCGAGGGTGTCCTCCCTTCCTGCCCCCCGTTTCCTTTTAGGAGGAGGCAGGCTGAGCTTCCCTAGGATGATTTTCAGTTTATTCATTCAACTGAAAAACTGAATAACCATTCAAATATTATTCAAATATTGGTTTAAATTTCTTGTGACAATTTATTTATTAAACCAATCGAGGGCATTAGGATTGGCTGTGTTTCCAATTCTGTCTGTTAGTTGAGACTAACCACCCGGCTCCTGGGTCAGGTGGCTCCACACACAACCTTACAGCTGCATGCCCTTGGGCGCACTGCCTCAGTTTCTCTCCGTGCTTTGGTTTCCTCATCAGTAAAGTGAGATGACATCATTCCTACGGCACACAGAGCTGTTAAAAGAGGATTAAGTGAGTTAACATATATGAAGCACTTAGCATGTTGCCTGGCACTTAGTCAGTGCTAACTAATGTTTGCAATTATTCCTTTCACTTTTGCAGTATCACTTAAGACGTATTATTGAGACAACAGACACACATTTTGCTTTATCTTACAGAGCAAGCTTTTGTAACTATACTTGAATAAAACAGAGTAATTATTATTTTGACTTACCAGGATTTAAATCATTTTAAGCTATTTTAGTTATAACTAATATTTGTTTTCTAAATGAACCCTTTAAAATAAAAAGGTAAAAACTCAAATAGTGCAAAGAGTAAAACAGGAAAAAGTAAGTTTTCCTAAAACTCCAGACCCCATTTCCCTGTATCTTCCCCCAAAGGGGCCGTGATAGCCGCTTCTTTCAGCAACTGTTCATTGAGTCCCTTTGCATCAGGTGCTGTGCTGCCCTCCAGCACAGGGAATGGATGCACCCGGGGCCCTGCTGGCTTCACGCCCCCAAGTCTGGGGCCTGGAATCGGTTTGAAAAACACTGCTTAGTGACTCTGAGTCTCCTGACTCAGCCAGGGTTGCAAAACTCCGGTTTTCTATCCAACCAATACCACGGGATATTTGACAAATACACAAGAGATACTCAAACCAATTTAAGTTACTGAAACAGCAGCGTTTTTCTTCCCAAATTGGGAAGTGGTCTTGGTGGGGTTGCCATTCCTGGAGACTCTTCGAGATGAGTTTTTGAAAAATTGCTTTTTAGGAGACAATGACATTTTCTTCTCTCCATATTGTTCTTAAGTGAGCTGGAGAGTTCTGGGTCCCATTTTCTGAAAGCAGAGGCTGAGAAAGCAGAGACTCAGAAACCCCACTGCACCCTCAGCTGAGGCCGGGGTGCCGAGAATGGCCTGGGCAATCGGGTCCACTGGAAGGATTTGTAAATAGTCTTATTATTTGCTCCCACAGACAGGATAATGATCTCTCCCTAGAAGTCGAAGGAAAACAGCAGCACTTAGAGCAATGAGAGCTGACCTGCTCTGGTCTCTTTCTCACAAGAGGTGTTTCACATTTATAATCAGAGGTTTCTATCTAGAAGAGGGAAAAGTACACTCTAAACCTGATTGGGTTGCTTTGGTTATTTTATTAAGTCTTTGGCTTTGTTCTAACGAAGATTTTAATTTTGTTGCTTCTGAACATAATAGTTGTAGAAAATTTGGAAAACATAGGAAAGGTCTAAAGAGGAAAAGAACGAACGATGACTGGACAACCACAGAGATTGGCTGAGAAGTGAGTGAGCGTTTACTGAGCCCCCACTCCGAGGAAGGAATTGCAGGGGACGTAGGAGAGGAGACCGGTAACTGCCCTCAAGAAGCTTCGAGCACAGTCTGCCAGCGCAGCCCCAGGCTCCCCATCAGGGCACAGTGTCCTCAGCACCCACCCAAGTAATGAGGATATTCAGGCCGTTTTTGAAAAGTCCAGTAACTTGGACTGGGAGCCTTTCGTCATAGAATGCTCCATTCCCAAATCCACGGAAATGCTTGGAAAGCTCTGCAAATCCTGTAGCTCACACCCGCCTCCCTCCTCCTGTCACTTCAGTCTCCTCAAGTCAGTGGTTCCGCCAGTGTGGGAAGACATCTTGCAGAAACAGAGATGTCATGACTGACGTAGGGAGAAAGCCCTCAGACGGCCAGCCCTTCTCTACAGATACTTCCTGAGCGCTCCCTGAGTGCTTGGCTGTGCTGGGGCTAGCACTGCAGGATGGCCAGGGCCACGGGGGAAGGGCTGGGAGACGCGGGCAAAGTACATCCTGCAGGCCGGCCTCTTGCTTTTGTAAATCAGGTTGTGCTGGAGCTCAGCCCCACCCGTTCCTTTACTCTTGTTTGTGTTTCCTTTGGTGCCTTGGTTGAGTAGTTGTGACAGAGACCTTCTGGCCACAAAACCTAAGACATTGACATTTTTCTGGCCCTTTACAGAAAAAATTGGCACTTCCCTGCACGATAGTATTGCACAAGGCAGATGCAACCCCCCTGCCCTCATTGGGCTTAAAGTCAACCCTCAGTAGTGCATGTGTGTTTATTACGACTTTGCCTTCCCAAGTCTATGTTAAGAAAGCAAGTGTGTTGTTGGAGCTGGGGATTATGACACTCACCCGGAATAGATGGGCTCAGAGATGGACAAAAAGGCATCTTCTAGAAGGGACAGAGTGGCTCCATGGTAAAGGAGATAACCCCCACCCTGATTGAATTTACTGGCAGATCTAAAGGAAAAAAGGTGCCCATGGAAGAGGATTGGCCAGCCCTGGAGGCCCAGGAAAAGAAGGCGGGCTTCACAAAGGCACCACTCCTAAGAAAGGAGAGTCAGCCTGGGCACAGCCTGACGTGACGAAACATTCAATTGATCCGATTAACGTCTTTCTGCTTATGGTCTGGTTCCCCTGTAGGTTTTCTGCTTGGAGTGAACTTACTGGTCAGGCAGATCAGTTTCTCCTTGTACTTGAGTGTGCTAGCATCCTTGGGCTTATACATCAGGGTCCTAAGTTTGAGTAATGTGAGTCTGCCTCTGAGAGATGGACCCCTTTTCTGTGGCTGGCAGAGTCAGGCTTCTGGATGGTAGGGCTGAGGGCCGGATTGTGGACTGTGATACTGACCCCACAGTAATGAAAACCTTTGTAATGAGTACCAGGAAAGAGGTGGCCTTTGGGGGAGCCACCTGGGGGACTTTTCTAAGTTGTACCCCTAAACCTTGACCCTGTGACCATGTTTCATTCTCAGCAGTGACCCCGCCTCCTGTTCCATTGAGGATGGAGAAGTGTCAGAGGGGACCTCCCTCACTTGTTGCCGCCAGTCCTACCCGCTCTCCCCCAGGTCTGCAGTCTTTTTCATTCGTGGCCTGTGCAGTTATTCATTGCTTCCCACTCCTGCCGGAAGAGATGTCCCCTACCCAGGCTCAGCTCTGCTCAGGCATTGGCTCCATCTCTTCCCCACCTCCCAAAGACCCTCCTACCCGTTATCTCCTCTCTTTTATCTTCTCACTTTCCACAGTTGGCTTTCTTCCATCAGCATTTAAATACTTGCGGTATCTCCAATCTTTAAAAAACCACCCATATCCTTTCAACCTTCAGCTTCCAGGTCCCCCTTTCTCTTCCTCTTCTCACTTCTTGACCCACCTTATGTGCCCAGTATCTTCTCCTGCCCTTGGCTCAGTTGCCTCCGGAGCCAGGATGATTCAGCCAATTCCATAGCTCTTGTCCTCAGCCTCTCCCGTGAGCTCTCCAGTGCCTGTAACACCTAATGGATATTTACACTTGGATGTCCCAGAAGCACCTCAAATGCAACAAGTCCTAACCAGGAGCTATGTCCCTGCCATCAAATGTTTCTCCTTATATTCCCAAGTCAGTGCCTGCGTCACTCCTCCAGTGCTCAAGCCAGAAATGGGTCTTATCCTTAGCTCTGCTTCCTGCCCCCCATCCCAAACCAGCATCCCAGCAGCCACATCCTCTTCGTTCTCCCCCATTCATATCTTTTGACCCGACGGCTTCTCCATTCCCCCTTCTTAAGTCCAGGCCACCGCTGACCACTGACGACAGTCACTTTTACTCTGGTCTCTTGGCTGCTGGCTCACCTCTTCCCAGTCTGTTTTCTTCAGAGCTGCCAGAGAGACCTTCCTGAACACACATCGGAACATGTCACTCTTCTATCTTGCTTGTCGGTAAAATCAAAGCTCCAGAGTGTGGCTGAGGCTGTCCTCTGGGATGGCCCCACCTTGACCTTGCAGCCTCATCTCGTGCTACTCTCCCTTGCAGGCTGCAGGGCAGCCTGACTGCTCTGTTTTCCACTCCCCAGGCCCTGTCGCTTGCTTTAGGTATCTAGACTTTGCACCTAGTCTTCTCTTTGCTCTCCCTCCCAACTTCCAGTCCCTATTTTTATCTATTAGGTCTCAAGTTAGCTGCCATTTCCTCCAGGAAGCCTTCTCCTACTTACTCTTCTCATGACATAGATAGCGCCCCTCCTGGATGCTCGTGTGAATCTCCTCCCAGCACAACAACAACAGTTACCACACTGTATGGTTCTTGCCGTTACTTGTCTGCTTCCCCAAGACGATTTTAAGCTCCTAAGGAACAGTGTCACATTTATCTTGATTTTTGCCAAATGCCACGTCCTCCCACGGCACCCGGCACGTAGGAGGTTCTCAGTGTGTCTGAATAGCAGGCGATCCCCAAAGGGGTCCCCCATTTTCCTAATGAGGACAAACCAAGGAAGTTTGGCCAGTTTGCACATGTAAGCTTTTAGGGATCTAGATAAAACAGTCAAATGTCTACTTATAACAAGAAGTGAATTTTAGTTATACTTGCGTATTTTAAGTCACATTGTGTAAAACAATGTATTTTTTTAAAAAAATTTTTTGTAGTCACATTTTGTGAAGCAAGGTTTATCTAATTTTTCACGTGAATCTTTGATAAAAGTATCTCAGCCTGCTCTCAGGCCACCTTCTGAGTCTTTTTTTTTTTTTTCAGGAAGATTAGCCTTGAGCTAACATCTGCCGCCAATCCTCCTCTTTTTGCTGAGGAAGACTGGCCCTGAGCTAACATCCATGCCCATCTTCCTCTACTTTATGTGTGGGATGCCTGCCACAGCATGGTCTGTCAAGCAGTGCCATGTCCACACCCAGGATCCGAACTGTCGAACCCTGGGCTGCCAAAGTGGAGGGTGCGAACTTAACCACTGCACCACTGGGCCGGCCCCATGAGTCATTTAACAGTGTTTTAGAGCACACTGTCTTCCTTTCTGTCTCAGTTCCTTGAGATTTTATGAGCATGTATGTGCAGCTCACCCCAAAACTTTTATTTTGAGCCAAAAGTACAGTTCTTAGACCATTAGGACAGTTCTTTTTTATTTGTGTGCGGTTACAATCATGATTTCCACAACGGAGCAGGTACTATATGCCTTTTGACACTCAACGTTTGTAATGCTGAGGTCACATTCCCGGGAATAAGGAAATTCGTGTTAAATTTCTTTACCCTCTTTGTTAGCGGTTCGGTCAGGCAACTAGCATGGATTGAGGTCTTCTCAGAGCAGTGGGTCTTCCCAGTAGTAGTTGTTCAGTATAAAGTGATTGACACAGTACTCCTAATATGAGACCCCACAAACACTCAGATATTAAGCCACTCCCTCTTTTCTAAAGGACAGTGTTTGGGGAAAACTCTTGCCTCACACTGGACCTTGGGAAGCAGTTGTTCACATCTTTGGTGAATGTTTGCTGAGTCCCAACCCTTGTGCTGGGAACTGAGGATGGAGCAATGGCCTCTACCGTGGTGGGCCTGTCTTCTAGAGGGGAAGCAGAGAGTAAATATGGTAACAAATAAGGACTCATAATGACAGACTGAGACAAGTGCTGTGAAAGAGAGAAACCAATGACGAGACCCAAGGTGATCGAGAGAGGGGTCTAATTTACACAGAGCATTAGGGATGGCCGTGCTAGGAAGAGGACTTTTGAAGTGAGGTGAAGCACGTGAAAGGGTCCTGGGGCCAGTGTTCCAGGAAACAGCAGATGTGCTTCAGGACCGGGGGAGGGCCAGTGTGGCTGGTGTGAGTGAGGGCTGGAGAGATTCATGAAGTTCAAGGCTGTGGTGAGTGCCACGCTTAGCCATTGACAGCACACAAACACAAGATGCATGGCCATCAGGGGCTGTGTGCAGGGTAAAGTTACCTGGACCCCTCTCTACCTTCCCAGGGCACGTGGCCAACTTGGCAGGTCCTGGGAGGCCCCTCGACAGCTCCTGGGTATGTGACTTAAGATGAGGAGGAGGAAACGAGAAAGAGGCCCTGGCACAGGGCTTCCTCTGTTCACCTGGGGCCCAGATGCCGGCTTGGAAGGAAGCTCCCCAATGAGAGGGGCAGGGCGATGCTTGATGGGTTATCCTGCCTTGGGCCACCTCCAGGCCTTTTGTCCTGGAGAATGAGGCCCGGGATCCCAGGAGACACAAGACGAAGAGGGTGCAGAGACAAAGCCAAGAGTGAGTGGGCATCGGAACCCGGTGCTAACCCAGCCTTGCCACTCACCACCCAGTTGCCCTTGGGGGGGGCACTTCGGTCCTCTGGCCTCAGTTTCCTCATCTGTATAAAAAGAGTCAGTTAAACCCTCAAACTGGGAATGAGAGGAAGCACAAGTCACAATTCCTCGTTTCAGAGACACAGCCAACATGCAAGTCTGAGAGCCCAGCCAGGGCGGGGCCGGCTTCCCAGAGGAGGGGCCTTAAGCAGCGGTGCAAGTGACTGTGCTGGCAGAAAGAATGGCAGGAGCGGGCCCAGAGGGGCTGGCTGCTCTGCCGAGGGAAGCAGGGGCTCAGAGGGGGGAGGGGCTGGACATCAGGGCTTCCTAGGCTGTGTGAGGGAGAGTAAAATAGAGTCATATTTTAAGATTTGAGGGCTGTTTCACTGGGCTTAGAATCCCCACCTTACAATTTCTTAGTTGTGTCAACTTGGGCAAGTTACTTAGTTTCTCTGGGCTTGTCAATAAAATGGGACTAAGGAGACTAGTAAAGAGTTCCTGCTCCTAGAATGTTAGTGCAGAAGTTAAATGCCACATGCATGTGAAGTCTTTACGTTAGCGCCTGGCATAGGATAGCCATTAGAGAAATAGTCATTGTTTTGGTTATTTATGCTTGGCAACAGGAAGCCATTGAAGGTTTTTGAGTAGGGCATTAATCAGATCTCCTTTTAGCAAGATAATTCTGGTAGTGAGAAGGAAGATGGGGGCGGGAGGTCCACGTAGGAGATCTAGTTAATGGTCCATTTAGAGGCGTCGAAAGCAGGACGGGGCAGAGGGTTAAAAGGAGACGTTTGGCTTGAGAAACTTGAAAGTGGATTCAGTATGAAAAGAATAGTGACTGGATTATGAGCCTGACTCTTAGATTTCTAATTTAGGCTACTAGGGAGGTGATGGGGCCACTGGGGGAAAGAAACCTGGAAAGAAGAGTTTTCTGGTTTGAAGGGGTGGGGGGAGGTATGGGTTGGGATAGTGGATAAAGTTTGGGACATGTTGAGTCCATCAGTTCACAGGATTTACCCTGGAGAGTTGGAAATCAGGGCCTAGAGCCCAAGAGTGGAATCTGGGTGGGGTTTTGGGTCTAAGGAGGTCTTCTAGGACCGTGGTTCTCAAAGTGTGGTCCCCGGACAAGGCAGAACAGACCTCGCCTGGGAGCTTGTTACAAATGCATGTTTCCGCCCTGGCCCAGACCTGCTGAATAAGAGGTTCTGGGGGCACAGGCCCAGCAGTCTGATTTACCCTGCTCTCCAGGCGAGCTTGTTCCTGGACAGCTGTTCAGAAGGCGAGGGGAAAGGGCTGGGGTCAGGAGGAGGGACCTTGGTGAAAGGAAGAGAAGTAAGAGCCTTGAAAGGGGACTGAGAAGTACTGGATTTGGTCGTTTTCCCCGTGTGACATCTCTGAATTTGGCTGTGTGCAGTTACTGTCTGCCGGGTGACGGCTGTATGGGGTTGTCACTGCCCTGATGTGCACATTAAAACTTGCAGAAAGGGGCCAATGGCCTGGAAGGAACCCTCTGAGACAACACTGGATGCTCGTAAGAAACATAGCATCATCAGCTCCCTCGTTAGCAGAGGGGACGATGCTGTGGAAAATCTCGATTCAATGTAGTAAATACAGAAGTGGTCAGAGGCGTTGGAAGAATTCTTGCAAAGAGAAGGAAGATGAGATGAAATCGAACAGAGGAGTGGGTTTCAAGAGGTGGTGCTCGGTGCCTGCTGCTTCAGGAAGGACCAGGATTGGGAGGAGCCACAGGAGGCAGTGCATTTGACTACTGGAGGTCACTGTTGAATTCTAGATTCTCTAGGTGGGGATTCTTGTTTCTGATTCATTGCTTTGATTACACATATTTCCAGGGGCCAGGCACTATACTTGAGATGCAAAAACGAAAGACCTAATAACCTCTCTCCCCAATAAGCACACAGTGCAGAAGGGAGGATGATGTGCAAAATCCTGATTATGAAACGCTAAACTAGTTAAGTGTCAGGGGATGGGTGGTGGGGGCAAACAGAAAGCAGCATGTAAGCCTGCTTGAGACAGAAGGGAAGAGGGTGTCACAGAGAAGGTCATCTGAGAGCTGAGGCTCCAAGGTTGTGGGAGAGTTTTCCAGGAGGAGTTTCAGGCAGAGAAAGGTATGAGAGGGCTGGGAGGCGCCATGTAGTTTCTTGGAGCCTACAAACTGGGGGCCAAGGTCGGGGGAGATTAGGGTGGACTGGCTAGAGGTGGCCAGATCATAAAGGGCCTGGTAGGCTTTGCTCTGGAGGTTAGATTTCATTCTTTTCACAGGCACAGTTGGGTGATTTCTTAAATTTAAATTTTAAGTTAATTTTTAACTTTTATCAAAGTAATGTGTGCACATAGTTTAAAAAGTAGAAGTGTAAATCTTACAGGGAAAAATAGCATCCCTGGCCCCACCCACTCTCTCCCCTCTCTCCATGATCCAGAGTTAACCATTTAGGAAATCTTTGTTCTAGCATTTATCTTCTTAGTTACTAATATGGTTTTTACAGCCATATTTACTGACTGAGCAATGTTGATGTTACTTCTCGACTTCCTGTTATGGAAGATGAGTTAGTTCCAATTGCCCACCCCATCTCAACACACACGCATACATTTCCCGTCTTCCCGTTGTCCAAATATGGTTAGATCACAATTTTTGGTTAAATCTACTTGCTTACTGCCAGTTCCTCCTTGACGTGTCCTTGACTTTTCTTCTGGGCTGGAACCCCTGTTCTCTGTGTCCTACCTCTTCCTCTTTTTGGTCCCTCCCTTTTTGGAGGAAGCACATGCTGGAAAGCACAGGAGAGGGAAAATGTCGATGCCTTGGATGTGTGGAAATGCCTTTACCAATCCTTCAGCCCACACTTAAGATCCATCCCTTGACTTGGTGTAAAATTCTGTCTGAAAACGATCTCCTCTGGAAGTTGGGGCCCCATTGCTCCTTTTGTCTTCCAGCTTCTAGTGCTGCCGTCAAGTTTTATTGATTTATTTGGAAAACATGTATTGAGGCCTCACTCTTTTCCAGACACAGTCCTAGGTGCTGAGGAAACAGCAGTGGACAGAGCAGACGATAGACAAGAGAAATGAATGAAGTCGGATGATGGGTGCAAAGTAGAAGAAAAGCAGAGAGTATGTGCCCCAGTTGTGTGTGTGTGCGCACATGGGCGCACCTAAGAGTTTTTTTTCCCTTGTAGTTAGAGATGTGGTGGCCACACTTATTCTTGATCCTTTGTATTTGACTTTTTTACTCTCTGTGAAAGTTTTTAGGATCTTTTCTTTGTCCTCCGTGATTGAGATTTTATGATAAACATTGGTTGTGTGTTGTAGGTCTTTTATTATTATTTTTATATTTTTGAGATCTTGTAGATTCCCATGCAGCTGTAAGAAATAATGCAGAGAGATCCCATATACCTTTCACCCCGTTACCCCCGATGGTAACGTCCCGTATAACCTTAGCACAGTATCACACCTGGAAAACGGCATAGATACGATCCAGCCACCCTGTTTGGATTTCATCAGTTGTACACGCTCACTGTGTGTGGTGTGTGTGTTCAGTTCTATGCAGTTTTGTCCCTCTCTAGAGTCCTGTGACCCCGCCACAGTCAAGACACACAACAGTCCCGTGACGTGGATTCCTGGCCCTTCTGTAGCCACGTTGCCTCCCTCTCTCCCCGCTCCCCGACCCCTGGCCGCCACTCATTCGTCTCCATTTCTGTAGTCTTGTCCAGGTCTTCATTCATTCTTCTGGGCTCTCCGCAGGCCTTTCTGGTCTGGAAACTCACATGCTTCGGGTCTTAGAAATTTTCGTCCCTTGTCTCCTCCCTCCCTTCGTGGTAGCTTCCTCTCCAGCGATTGTATTCTCTTTCGAAAACTCCTCCTGGTTGGATATTGAGATTCCAGGATCAGCCCTCTAATTCTTACATCTTTTCTAGCCCATTGTCCATATCTTTGATTTTTGTTCTATTCTAGAGTAGCTCCTTAGGTGACTCTTTCGAATTTTTTTGTGGCTTTCATATTTGTAACTTCTATGCGCTCCATTTTATGTGTTCTTTTTATTGCATGCTGTTCTTGTTTCATGACTGCAGTATTTTTTTCTTCTTAACGGCACACAGATTATTGCTCTAGGAGGTTTATTTCTGCTTCCTGCCCTGTCCTGGTCTCCTCCCACACGCTTTTTCCCCATTTATTTTGGACTTTCATTTTGAAGGCTTTTCATAAACGTCTTGGTAATCTTTAGCTGTGCTAAGTGCAAACAGGGATAAAAAGCATAAAAGGAGCGTTCCCTTGGCTTATCTTTATCTGTGGTCTTTTCTCTGATGCCGTTCGTTCTTCCAGAGAGGAATCCTACGAATTCTTATCTTCAGGTACCAGGGGTGAAGGTTGAGGGGGTGTAGATGGGTGGAGTGAGCATCTGGCTGCCAGAATTCTAGGAGTGGGCTTGGGGCTGGGCTGGGTGGTCTCACTGTTCAGTATGCAATATTCAGTCAGCTTTTCAGCCCCAGCTTCCCGTCTGCCCTCAGCAGAGCCAGGGTCCCTGAGCCCAGAGCTTCACTTGAGTATATTCTCCAGAGATTAAGATGGCTTCTCTTGTGCAGGTTGTGGGGAGATCCTGGGTGGCCGCCCAGGATGGGTGGAACAGCAGCTAAGTTCCCCTTAAATGCAGACTTCCAGCAAATTCCCCCATGTGCAGCCCATACCCCACGCCATCCTCTGTGGTATCTCAAGTCATCATTGCCTGAGGCTGTCTGAGGTTCTGCAGTACAAATGGCTTATTTCTCGTCCGGAGCCCCCTCTCTGGCTACTTTGGTTTCTACTTTCTCCCTTCTTCTGTCCATCAAGGGATTTTGCACAGGAAACGTCCTTCCACGGGCAGTGGGGGATCGATTGATCGGAAAGGGAAATGGAGACGAGAGAGGCGAGCGCATTAGAGGGGAGGCGAGAGCTGGTGAATGTGGGAACTCACTGTGGCAGAGGGGAAGGAGCGAGGACGTGTCAGGGCCGCAGGACGGAAAGGACCTGCAAAGTAAAGGAGAGGCAAGAATCCCGGATGCCACTGCAGTTTCTGACCTCAGCGCCGGGGTGGCGAGTGGCCCCTTCACTGAGACAAGGACACAGTGCGAGGAGCAGGCTGCCTGGGGATGGCTTCAGTGTGAGGAACCCACGGGACTGCCAGGTGGAACTAGGCAGCAGGCAGACGGATCTCAGGGTGTTAGGCACAAGCCATGCATCTTGCTGCCCATCCTTGCCAGTGACACCTTAGCTGAAGCCAGTGGCAGGAATGAAATCATCCAGCGAGTGGGTAAAGGAGGCGGGACGGGCGGAAGGCTGAGGACAGTGGACCACGCAGAGATGAAAGGGGTAGGCTCTGTCCTCCAGGAGAGGGAGAAATAAGGGTGTGGAACCAAGTGACTTCCAGCCTAGCCTTTTCACACCAGCGGCTTAAAATGGCCATTCAGGCTCTGATGTTAGCCAGCGGCCTCTGCGCCCGTGCATTCCCGGGAGCCATTTATCTAAGCTCTGCACCTCCCTGAGCCCCGAGAGGGGACTGCCGCTCCCTGCAGCTGCTCAAGGACAGCTGATGGGGACGCCCCTGGGGTTCCCTTTTCCTGGGGCACAGGATCAAAGAGAGTTGATGGTGGGGATTTCCTCTCCATCTGGAGGCCACACAGAATCCAGGTCAGGTTCAGGGATTCTTGCCTTCCTCCCACAGGCACATGCAACGTGAGCTCTGAGGTCTGTCTTGGGGAGGCTGACGTTAATGTGCTTAAATGTCAGATTGGGTGGCTAGCCTCAGGTCTGACACCTAGAAGAGACTTCTCTCGGAGTCTCTGGCTGTATCACCCTGGCAGCCCTCGCTGGATGTAAGGGTGAGCATAGCAGCCTTGCCCATTGCTCTCCCGTGCATGCACTTCACCAAGCCCTTTATGAGCTTTGTGTCCTGGAAGCTGCACTTTATGAGATGAGAACGTACTGTGCCCATTTTGCAGATGAGGAAACTGGAGCCCAGAGGGGATAGGTGGCTTGCCTGAGTAGAGTCTGCATATGTCTATACTGAGCGGGTTAGAACACTCCCAGCTTAGAACCCTGAGTTTATGCTAGCTGTTGGCCATGTCCCCGTCCTATAAGAGCTCCCCTCGAACCTGCCACACTTCAGCTGGCAGTGTGTGCGTGTATGTGTGTGTGTGTGTGTGTCTGTGTACATGCATACTGCAGATGCCCCTCCCTGCTCCTGAGCGCCCCTAGACTGCCCTCAAGAGACCACAGGAATTCTGATGAATTAATCTCATCACTTTATCGAGGAGGCACTTACAGAAATTACAAGGCCACCAGCCTGGCTTTGCTGGCAGCTAGCCGCTGGGGCCATAAAACAAATTGAAAGGAACAAAAATAAATAAATAAAATTAGAACTCTTGCTCCATCTCTCTCTCTCTCTCACACACACACACACACACACAAAGGTCAAGAACATCGCTTGAGTTCTTGTTGTTAACACTCAGTCCTCTTGTCCTGGGGGAGCACCAGTGCCAAATCAACAGACACGTCTTGACCCTTCTGCTGGAGCAACAACCCTGCAAAAGCCTGGGATCATCCTTCTTCAAGGGATGACAGGCTGGCCGTGCAGCTGACACCGGTGAACGGGGAGAATTAGCAGCGTGCAAGTGGTGGTAACTCACCTGGCGCCAGCTACCATGCCGGGTGAACGCAGGCCTGCAGTGGGCACGGTGGGTCAGAGCAGAGACTCCAGCCAGACCGCCTGATTTCAAGTCCTTGCTCTGCCTCATCCTGGACTCTGCTCACCTTTCTCATCTCTAAGATGGAGAGAAAGATGTTTACCTCCAGGGTTGTTGGGAAAATGAAAGGTTCACTATATGAAAAGCAGAACTCTAGCTGCTTCCTAATAAGCACTCGTCGGTGTTAGCTCTTGGTGTGTGCTGAGCACCTCCTGTGCCAGGCACTGGGACCGCAGAGCGGAGCCAGTCTAGGGGGAGGCGACAGACAGTCACAGCACAGGCCATGGGAGGAGAAGGAGCACCTGCCTGAGTGGGACCTGGAGGTGGAGGACGGCCAGGCGAGGAGGCAGAGGGAGCCGAGTGGGCTTGTTCCAAGGCTCAGAAGCCTAGGAGATGTGGCGTTCCAGGAACTGATAATTATGGAGAGCCAGGGGGATGTTGAGGCTGGAGAGAGAAGGGTAGGGTGGGGTGGGGGCAGGACCCAGATTCTTCAGGGCCTTCTAAGGCAGGACAAACGCGTATGAATTCGTTTAGGTATGTGTTTTCCTCCTTTCTGTCTTTTTAATTTTGCCATGCTTGTGTGAATACTGAAATTGTTCCCAAGAAGCCACAGCAGCCAGAGTGACCTGAGAAATGGTTAGGGTTGGATAAGGGGCGGAGGCACAGAGAGTCTTGACGCCTTCCCTTCCTGTCCTCTCCCATCCTCCGGCGCAGAGGATGACCTCCAGCCCCCTCCCTGCAGGAAATGGGACTGCTGGACTTGAGAGAGCGATCTCTAAGGTGCCCCGGGGAAGTCGGCCTCTGTGAGCCTCAGTTTCCTCACTGGTACAGAATGGGGAGAAGGATACTCAGTGAGCTCTTGTGAGTGCTCTGTGAATGTTCACTACACTTAGGCACCTCGGAATTGGGGCTCAATAATTCTGTCACTTCGAAGCACTTTGTCAGTGCTGGAATGTGGCTCACGCTTCAGAAAATCCTCTAGTGAATGGCTTCCGTAGGCCACCTGGGGAGGCTGAGGCACAAGGACACCGGAGGACAGCCCCCCCCCCACCCCCACCCCCTCCCCGCCTTCCCCCAGACCACCTCAGCTGCTGGGTCAGCGACAGGGGCCTGTCTGATTTCCCCAGGCTCCTTGTGGGGGGCAGGGGTGGTGCAGGGCTCTGGGTGGCCCTGGGTAGCTCGCTTTGGCTCCCGAGTGTCAGTGTCTCGGTCTGTGCGATGGGCACTGGTGGGCTTTCCTCAGAGGGTCGTCATGAGGACCAAGGGAGCTGATGCAGGTGGTGCACGTGGTAGATACACAGTAAAGGTGGCTGTTATTGCTGCTGAAGTGGATGCAGTGACGTGTGGAGGGTTCAGACAGGCAGGCCTGGAACAGTCCTTTCAAACCCCGGGCTGAGGACGTACCAGGCTGAGGACAGCTTTTCAGAGGCTGCTCTGTGCCAGGCAGCGTCCTTGCTCGGTGAGGTGGCCCAACAGCACGCCTGCCTCAGGTTCCCCGGCAGGCAGCATTCTCAGCATGACTTCTCTGCTCCCTCAGGAAGGGTGTGTCTGGCTGGGGGTGGGGATGCAAGGTTTGCACTAGTTCTGAGAGTCTGTTCTCTGAAAACCACAGGCTTGGGCAGACCTTGGAATGGGGACCAGGAGACACAATATAACAAGACAGCACTGGGGTCCGCTGGCTTGCATTTGTACCTTCCGATTGCCTTTTCTTTCTCATGTGACAGGTGCACAGCGCATCTGTGTGAAATGAGTGCAGACAGGTAAGAGCATGCAGGACAGGTGCAATGTCCCTCTGTTAGGAAGGCAGCCACAGCCTCTCCTGACCACACTGTCAGCCCTCCAGGAGGAGGCACTTACAAGGGAGAGTGGCCTCCCCAGAGCATTTGAAGGTTGGTTCTACCTAAGTAAGACCCATATCGTTACGTTGCACAGAACCACTCTGTAAACCTCAGGTTTCTCATCTGTAAAATGGGGATAGAATCAGCACCTACTTCACGGGGTTGCTATGAGGATTCAGCAGACTGTTCTTTCAACAAGTTTCTTTCATGGAGTGGTGAACAGCGCATGTTCTTGACTTCATGGGGTCCACAGCCTACTGGGAGCATGGGGTCAGGTTCACAGTAGCCCTTATGACAACCCATTTAAGGGGTGACATGGAAAATTAATCACAAGTTCCCTCTGCAGTAATGAACTGTGCTGTAAAACCACCCACTCAGTTTGAACAACGCTTTACAGTTTTTTTTTTTTTTTTCCTTTTTCTCCCCAAAGCCCCCCAGTACGTAGTTGTATATTCTTCATTGTGGGTCCTTCTAGTTGTGGTATGTGGGACGCCGCCTCAGCATGGTTTGATGAGCAGTGCCATGTCCGCGCCCAGGATTCGAACCAACGAAACACTGGGCCGCCTGCAGCGGAGCGTGCGAACTTAACCACTCGGCCACGGGGCCAGCCCTGTATTTTATTTTTCCTTTTTCTCCCCAAAGCCCCCTGGTACATAGTTGTATATTCTTCATTGTGGGTCCTTCTAGTTGTGGCATGAGGGATGCTGCTTCAGCGTGGTTTGACGAGCAGTGCCATGTCTGCGCCCAGGATTCGAACCAATGAAACACTGGGCCGCCTGCAGCGGAGCGCGTGAACTTAACCACTCGGCCACGGGGCCAGCCCCTCTACAGTTTTTAAAGCAATTTTACATACACGATTTTGCTTAATCCTTCACTCACCTAGTAGATATCACACTGGTTTGCAGATGAGGAAACAGACTCAGTGAGAGGAAAGGGATTTCCTCAAAGTCAGCCGAGCTGGGTGGCCTGGGCCTCTGCAGCGGGATGTGGAATCCAGGCCCTTGTGGTCTTGTGGTCTTTGTGGGCTCAGAGCTTCCAACAGGGTTTTCCATCAAGCTGGGGGCCCTGGGCTGGAGGGCAGAGGGGCCAATGGTCTGCCCTGATGTTCCGGTCAGCACAGGTCCTGTTCTCCCCTGGGATAAAATGCCAGCTCAGTGAGTTCCGATGTCCCAGCTCAGTGGTGGTTTCAAAGCCATGGCTGCCTAGCCCACCCAGACCTCTGGAACTGCGATCTCTGTATTTAAGAGAGCTGGGAACATTTTGACAAGTACCTGGAACACCTCCTTTGAGACCCACTGCCGATGGGAGCCTCGGGGTGGGGGGAATAGTAGCTCCATCCAGTTAATCCCCATCCAGCCTTTGGCTGGTGGGTGGGGGCCCCTGGATGGCACCTGGCAACCCTGTCTGTGTCTGGTTACAGGGAACATCGAGTACAGCTGCCCGGCCACCAACGAGTGTGAGATCACGAAACGGAGGCGCAAGTCCTGCCAGGCCTGCCGCTTCATGAAATGCCTCAAAGTGGGGATGCTGAAGGAAGGTAAGAGGTCCCGCACGCCCGCGCCGAGGCTCAGCCAAGGCCCGGGTCCTGGCGAGACTCTTCTCTTTGCGAGTGTCAGACCCTTGGGAGAACACCTGCCAGCTGTGGGCCTTCTCCCTGGGGCGGCGCACGTGCACAGGGTTCCTCAGGGCCCGCAGACCTGTAAGTCCCTCCGTGCATCCCAGGTTAAGACCCTGGTCCGCTTGGGCCCTAGAAAGCTGGCTTGGCACTCTGGAGAAGGTCCTCCTTGGGGCCGAGCTCCTGCTCCACCCTGGGAGGGTCGGTGTGCCATGCTGTATTACCTCCCATGGAGCGGCCCATGGAGCATGGGGTGCAAGGAGCGGAGACGCCAAGGCCCAGGGTGACACGGAATGTACCCCTCACCTGTGAAGGACAGCCTCTGCTTTCCGCAGGTGAACAGGACGTGGCTGTCACCTGGCGGATGTCTCCCCTCCCCTGTCCCCCGCCCCCTACCCTCTCCCTTCCCTTTCCTTTCTCTGCCTTGGTCTCTCTTTCTCCTGCAGAGCTGTGCCGTCCCACACGGCAGCACGAGCCGTGCATTCTGAGTGTAAAATATACGCTGGATGTTGAAGACTTTACTAGGATGATAAAAAGGAGTGTAAAATAGGGTAGTAATAATTTTTAAAAAATGATTGCATGTTGAGATGGTAATATTCTGGATACATTGGGTTAAACAAAACATACTATGACATTAATATCATATGCTTCTCTTTACCTTCTTTGGTGTGGCTACCAAAACTTTAAAGTGACATGTGGTTCTCATCATTAGGGCAGCCCTGCTCTCCATGTCCTCTTCGTCACCTTTCCTGTTGATCTGCTCAGGTTGATGACCCTCGTTGGGTACCATTTTGGGGGATGTGGGTAGTGTGTGTGTATGTCTGTGTGTGTGTTTCTCCAGCTTTCAAGGGGAGCCAGTGGAAATTCTTACAGATCAGCTTTTATGATTCTGGGCCCTGGGATCCTTCCAGAAGTGGGAGGAGGCAGGAAGAGAGGTGTGTGCTGATGATGGGATCACCTGATGATGGGGAGGGGCCGGGAGAGAACAGGAAGGGGCAGGACTGGAATGCAGTCCCTCGCTGGGAGGGGGTTTCTGGAAGCCCAGCCCAGCCTTTAGGAGCCCCAGGCCCTCCGCCCCTCCCCCTCTCTGTGCGCACACTGGGGAAGGGGGCCCAAATTTAAGATGCTCTGTCAGTAGGATGACTTGGGACTTGGACGTTGGCGTTTTGTGGAAATCGGAGCTCCCCTCCCTCCGTTGTCCCTCCCAGGTTCCCCGTCTTCACCTCCCCTCAGCCAGGCACCTGCTCCTCTGAAACAGAAGCTGTTGAAATGGTTCCTCAACTACCCCTGTGTCCACACAGCACGTTAGCCTCTAAACTGCATTTCTCCTTAGTCGCTTCATTTCACCCCTTTGAGAAGGAGAAGGCCACCCGGCTCTTTTTTTTTTTTTTTTTTTTAAAGTTTTTTTTTTTCTTTTTTTCCCCCAAACCCCCCGGTACATAGTTGTATATTTTTAGCTGTGGGTACCTCCAGTTGTGGCATGTGAGATGCCCCCTCAGCATGGCCTGACAAGCGGTGCCACGTCCGCGCCCAGGATCCGAACCGGCGAAACCCTGGGCCGCTGCAGCGGAGCGCACGAACTTAACCACTCCGCCATGGGGCCAGCCCCGGCCACTCCGCTCTTAAACACACGCCAGCTGCTTCACTGGGGGATCAACAGGAGAAAAGCCCTCTTTCTAGATTAAAAATGGGCTGTACTTGGACCTGCTGAAAGACTGTGTGTTGCTCATTTTGAGTCTTCACAGTTTTGGTCTACACCTCTGTAGGGTGTGACCCAAACTGAACCGGGTCCCCTGACTCCCACACCGGGCTCTTTCCACTCCTTCCGAGCGTCCTGGGGTTCCCAGCGAGGAAGCTGAGGAACGAAGGCCCTCAGAAGCATGTTCAGCGCTGGCCTCTTGACTGCCCCTCCGTGGCGGAACCATCCTGAGGGAGTGTAAGCCTTGGAGAGACTCCTTGCTCTTGGTCTGTGAGGGCGGGGGCTGCCACGTTGTTCTGGAAAGCTGGGTGGGAGACGCCCATCACGCTGGGGGCCAGCTGTCCAACGGGCTTTCCTGGTTGGAGCGTGTGGCCTCTTTTCTTACTTTACAGCATCTGAGGAACTTAGAGCAGAAGGAAGCTGATTGTTATCAATATTCTCCTGAATTTTGGGGATGACAAAATTGAGTCCTGCGGGGGTTAGGCAAGATGGCTGTCCACCCTCAGTCACACGCTGGTTTGAGGGGAGCTGGGCCCAGAGCCTGGAGCTTCCCTGTGCTCCACGCTCTGTCTGCCCCCCATGGCATAGGTCAGGGATGGGGGAGGCTTCCAACCCCAGGCTGTCCCCCTACCCCCCAGGACTGTGAGCTAGAGAGCAGGGAAGAGAGAGAGAGAGATGGGGAAAACGTGGGGACCGCCACTCGAAACCCCGGACTATCTTGCAACACTGAACAGTCTCCTTAGGGACTACCCACTGTTGGGAAGAGAGTGGGGGTACTTCCTAGTGGCCCCCCAGAAAGGGGGAATGATGAAGGGGATCCACTGATGGCAAGGAAGTGGGTGGCCAATTGCACAATTGGCAGCAGCAGCTCAGGTACCCAGTCAACCGTTTAAGAGAAGTGAAATGGATGCTGTATCCCAGGATGATGGTGGGGGATGCTGGGGGATGCGGGCCTGAGAGAAACGCTGCCTCAGGTGGGGAGGATGTGCAGGGTGAGCCCCAACCTTGACCACTCCCTGCTGTGAATAGCTCTGTGGTTGGCTCAGGACGCAGGATGGGACATAGGCTACAGGATGTCCTCTGTGTAGCCTAACTAGGGTGGCAGCTGGGGTGTCCGAGGCTGTTCACAGGAGCCAGGCAGATGTGCTGAGGTGTAAACTTGCTGGGCCCAGCCTGGAGGAGGAAGGGGCTGTCACCAGAACACTCTCCCCCACCCCCACCCCCAGTGCTGGCAGTTCTAAATCCAAAGGGGAAAAGATGACACAAAGGCTCCTGAGTGTGGACAAAGCCAAGCGCCTCCATTTCATTTCTGTCCCTGCAGTACAGAGCCTTGGCAAGATCCTAGGATCTGAGATCCACGGGGAGCGGCCCCCTGAGGAGGAGTGTGGGTCCCTGCCAGGTAGGGCTCTTGGCAACTGCCCTGACTCCTGCTCTTTGGGGTCCTCCCCCACATATGCAGAAGCCCGGGCCCCCCTGGACCAGCGCATGCTCCCTTTGTCTTCCCTCTAATTCTCAAAGGCAAACTCCAGCCTTCCTGGGAGCTTATCTTTAAAGAACCCATCTTTAAGGTTCCACGGTGGGTGGGCCTCAGGCCTGGGGGAGTGAGGGGCTGGGTCCTGGGTCTTACAGGGGGCAGGGGGCTGGGCAGAGGAGAATGTGTATGCTGGCTTCCCCTTCCTCCCATCTCACCCACACATCTGAACGCTGTTTCCCCTCCTCTCTCCAGCAGCTCTGGACGCCCTTACAGTTTCTCTTTTCTTAAGTAAAATAACCTGAGAGACCGCCACATCATTTGGGGGTCCCAGCAGCTGCTGGGGAAAAGGCCAGATGTGTGGTCCTTCGGCTCAGCTCCTGCCTTGAGGCTGCTGTTGACTCTGGAATCATCAACTGTGGAATGTGGGTGATGTCCAAGGGTCTGTGTCACTTCAAGCAAATCCAGTGTATGAAAATCTGCATTTTCAGGGGAAAAAAGTGATTATTCTCTTTATAAAAAATTGAATACCAAATCTGCACTGGGCTAGGAGTTGGTGCCTGCGTCCTCCTCCTGGCTCTGAGGTGTTAGTGCTATGTGTATCATTTCTCACTTCCGCTCCTGGGCCCCCACATCTCTATCTGTAGAGCAGGGGTCTGGAAACCTGCCCTCCAGCAGCAGGTCAAGCTGGGGACCAGACGGGACAGCTCCTTGGTGAAATCCACTGTGAGGTTGCTTTAAGATGTCAGCTTTCTGGGTGTGCTTAAAATACTATTGGATTCAACTTTCAGCAGCCCGCCCGCCCATTGTGTTAGGGGAGACAGACTTGTGTCCCGCTGTCCTGATTTTCCTCCTGGACTTGCTGGGGGGAATCTTAGAGGTGGTGTCTGTCTTGGGCTGGCCCCTGCCTGGGGTCTAAAGTCAGGATGAGAGGACAGTGAGGAAGCTCTGCCCTCACAGGCGGGGTTCACAGCCTGGCTAGGGTTGGCTTGACAGCCTGTAAGCCAGCAGAGCCTGGAAAACCACTTGCTGCATTTCACGGGGGCCCCCCAAGTCTTTAGTACAGCTCTGGGGTTGCAGCAACTCCTTAGACAGCTTGTCCCTGCAAACTTCACCTTCTCCTCACCTTACTTCCCCTCCCTCGAGCCACCAGCCTCCTGTCCCACTCCATTTCCTCCTCCCCTCAGCCCTTTGCCTGCCTGTCTTCCCCAAGTGTTTTCTAAAAGATATTTGATTTCAGTGAAAGCCGGGCCTGACGTCCGTGCAATATGCTCTCCCTCTCTTTGTGCTTGTTGGGGAGGCCGAGGGCTCCTCCGGGGATTCTGGGTAATTGGGTTAGTGGCCAGCTCATGTCAGGAAATTAAAAGGAGGCCCCGATCAGGTTCCCACTGCCTGGAATTTAATGGCTTTGTATTTATAGAGTATTCTGCTGTAGCCCATGCCAGAAATACCAGTTTTCTGGCCCTGTGAATGAAAAAAGAGGATGAGAGATGACTTGCCTTGAAAAATTCTCTTTCTCTTCCAAAATACATTAGTGTTCTGAAATTAACCAACCCTCCAGCACTTCAGAGAATAGTTTTGAACTAGAGCCCGAGAGCGCTGATGTATGTTTGTATCCCCCCCGAGCCACTTTCCATTCTATATGCACGCACGCACACATGTCTGATGGCTCACAAGCTCTTCCCATGTGGTCTGAAGCGTCTGGGCCACTCAGGGACGATGACCTGATGACCTCTGGTTGGGGAAGTGTCGATTGAATGAAGTCATAGGAGATGCTGTTGTCTGTGCTGAGTCCTTATTACTGTTCATTCAGGGCTTTTGGTGTGTCAGACGCTGGATGACGGGTTCAGTGGTCATACAGACCCCGTGTCCCCATTTATCAGCTCCTTGGGCAATTTACTTAAACCTCTTTAAACCTCCCTTTCCTCCTCTGTAAAATGGAAGTAACAATCGTGGCCATTTTCATCTTGTTCTCGACTCTTCAGGAAAAGCCCCTAGGGTTGCACCACAGAGTGGGACGTTGGTCATTGATTTGAGATAGACTCATCGTGTTATAAAATTGGTTTTCTTCTGTGGTCCAGAAGGCGGTTTTGAACCTCCCATAGCCTCTCTCCCCACTCCTTGGCTGATGACCTTGCTTCACATTTTCTTGAGAAAATAGAAACAGTGAGGAATTTCTTACCACCTGCTATTGAATCCACAAACCTATTTTGCTTGCTTTCTGCCATCACTCCTGTTAGAGATATTTCTGCTTCTATCCAGAGCCAGTCTGCCCACTTGTGCTCTGAACCTCTGTCCGATTCTTTATCAGGACTTCACTCCCATAGTATCCTCTCCGCTTCCATCATCATCAAACTCCTCCTCACTGCTGGATCATTTTCATCAGCGCAGATACTTTTGTTCTCCCATTATAAAAACAAAATTAAGTTAGAAAAAGCCACAGCTGTATTTTCATCCTTCACCTCCATCCAGCTACTGCTCCCTTACCCTGCTCCCTTTCTCACAAAACCTCCCCAGAGTTGACAGCCAGTGCTATATCCACCTCCACTTTTTTCAATTTAAATTTTATTGAGTTAATGATAGGTTACAATCTCGTGAAATTTCAGTTGTACATTATTGTCTGTCAGTCGTGTTGTAGGTGCACCCCTTCACCCTTTCTGCCCACCCCCCACATCCCCCCTTCCCCCTGGTAGCCACTAATCTGTTCTCTTTGTCCACATGTTTAAATTCCTCATATGAGTGGAGTCATACAGAGATTGTCCTTCTCTATCTGGCTTATTTCACTTAGCATAATTCCCTCAAGGTCCATCCATGTTGTTGCAAATGGGATGATTTTGTCCTTTTTTATGGCTGAGTAGTATTCCATTTTATATATATATCGCATCTTCTTTATCCATTCGTCTGTTGATGGGCACTTAAGTTGCTTCCACATCTTGGCTATTGTAAACAGTGCTGCAATAAACATTGGGGTGCATGGGACTTTTGGAATTGCTGACTTCAAGTTCTTTGGATAGATACCCAGTAGTGGGATAGCTGGATCGTATGGTAGTTCTATTTTTAATTTTTTGAGGAATCTCCATACTGTTTTCCATAGTGGCTGCATCAATTTGCATTCCCACCAGCAGTGTATGAGGGTTCCTTTTTCTCCACAACCTCTCCAGCATTTGTTACTATTTGTTTTGGTTATTTTTGCCATTCTAACAGGTGTAAGGTGACATCTTAGTGTAGTTTTGATTTGCATTTCCCTGATGATCAGCGATGATGAACATGTTTTCATGTGCCTATTGGCCATCCATATATCTTCTTTGGAGAAATGTCTGTTCATGTCTCCTGCCCATTTTTCGATCAGGTTGTTTGATTTTTTATTGTTGAGTTGTTTGAGTTCTTTATATATTATGGATATTAAGCCTTTGTCAGATGTATGACTTACAAATATTTTTTCCCAGTTAGTGGGTTGTCTTTTTGTTTCAATCCTGTTTTCCTTTGCCTTGAAGAAGCTCTTTAGTCTGATGAAGTCCCATTTGTTTATTCTTTCTATTGTTTCCCTTGTCTGAGAAGACATGGTGTGCGAAAAGATCCTTTTAATACTGATGTCAAAGAGTGTACTGCCTACGTTTTCTTCCAGAAGCCTTATGGTTTCAGGTCTCACCTTTAGGTCTTTGATCCATTTTGAGTTGATTTTGGTGAATGGTGAAAAAGAACGGTCAATTTTCAATCTTTTGCACGTGGCTTTCCAGTTTTCCCAGCACCATTTGTTGAAAAGACTTCCTTTTCTCCATTGTATGCCCTCAGCTCCTTTGTCAAAGATTAGCTGTCCGTAGATGTGTGGTTTTACTTCTGGGCTTTCAATTCTGTTCCATTGATCTGTGCACCTGTTTTTGTACCAGTACCATGCTGTTTTGATTACTGTAGCTTTGTAGTATGTTTTGAAGTCAGGGATTGTGATGCCTCCAGCTTTGTTCTTTTTTCTCAGGATTGCTTTAGCAATTCGGGGTCTTTTGTTGCCCCATATGAATTTTAGGATTCTTTGTTCTATTTCTGTAAAGAATGTCATTGGGATTCTGATTGGGATAGCGTTGAATCTGTAGATCTTTAGGTAGAACGGACATTTTAACTTTGTTTATTCTTCCAATCCATGTGCATGGAATGCCTTTCCATCTCTTTATGTCGTCACCCATTTCTTTCAGAAAAGCCTTGTAGTTTTCATTGTATAGGTCTTTCACTTCCTTAGTTAAATTCACCCCGAGGTATTTTATTCTTTTTGTTGTGATTGTGAATGGTATTGTGTTCTTGAGTTCTTTTTCTGTTAGTTCGTTATTATAGAAATGCTACTGATTTATGTAAATTGATTTTGTACCCTGCAACTTTGCTGTAGTTGTTGATTACTTCTAAAAGTTTTCCAATGGATCCTTTGGGGTTTTCTATATATAAGATCATGTCGTCTACAAACAGTGAGAGTTTCACTTCTTCCCTCCCTATTTGGATTCCTTTTATTCCTTCTTCTTGCCCTGTTGCTCTGGCCAGGACCTCCAGTACTATGTTAAATAAGAGTGGTGACAGAGGGCATCCTTGTCTCGTTCATGTTTTCAGGGGGATGGCGCTCAGTTTTTGCCCATTGAGTATGCTGTTGGCTGTGGGTTTGTCATATATGGCCTTTATTATGTTCAGGTAGTTCCCTTCTATCCCCCTTTTGTTCAGAGTTTTTATCATAAATGGCTGTTGGATCTTGTCAAATGCCTTCTCTGCATCTATTGAGATGATCATGTGGTTTGTATTCCTCAGTTTGTTGATGTGGTGTATCATGTTGACTGATTTGCAGGTGTTGAACCATCCCTGTGTCCCTGGTATGAATCCCACTTGATCATGATGTATGATCCTTTTGATGAACTGCAGAAATATGGAACACTTCACGAATTTGCATGTCATCCTTGCACAGGGGCCATGCTAATCTTCTCTGTATCGTTCCAATTTTAGTATATGTGCTGCCGAAGCGAGCACTCCACCTCCACTTTTTAAAAAAGCTTCCTTAAAAAGTAAACATTAAGTAGATCCAGAAAAATATTTACAGTATATTAGTTAGGCTAAAGCTAAGCTTCTATAAAAAAGACTCCCTTCTCCCCTCTTAAAACAAAAAAACAGAAGCTTAGATAGAAGTTTAGTTCTCTCTCGTCTCTCATGTAACAGTCCAAAGGTCAAATGTGATCCAAGACTGGTTGGCAGCTTTGCCATCCCTAGCAAGTGGCTTCCATTTGTGGACCCAGTCCTCTCCATCTCCAAGACATCCAGAAGGAAGATCACTTGAAGGGCAGGACCCAGAAGTGGCACATGTTCCTTCCACTTACAGCCCATTGGTGGAACCTAGTCCCATGGCCACACCTCTCTGCAAGGAAGTCTGGAAACTGTAGTCTTTAGCTGGGATGCCATGTGTCCAGCTAAAACTCTGTTGGTATGTAAGAACGGAATGATGTATTTTAGAGGACAAGCATTCTTATTTGCGAAAAATATATGGAAAGTATGAAGAATACTGCTACCTCCCATCCAATGTAAGAAAAAGATTATCCTTACTTTTGAGGTTCCCTCTGGTTTTTTTTTTTGAGGTTTCCATTTTCATTACCCTCAGAGGTAACCATTTTCCTGCTTTTGCATTATTTTTCCTTTGCCTTTCTTTATAGTTTTATTATGTTTGTATCTCTAATGATAGGATGATTGTTTAGTTTTAAATGAAATTATACCATACATATTCTTCTGCATCTTGATTATTCTAGTCAGTATTTCTAAGATGAATACTTGTTGCATGGTGCTGTAATTCACTAATTTTCATTTCTCTATAGCAGGAGAAAGCCAGATAGTAAATATTTTAGGCTTTGCAAGCCATCAGGTCTCTGTTGCAGCTACTTCCCTCTGCCATGCTAGAGACAGTATGGGAGGGAATGTACAGGGCTGTGTTCTGCTAGAACAGGCAGAGGGCTGGGTTTGGCCCACAGACCTGAGATTGCGAACTCTTGCTGTATAGTATCATTGCATGAGTTTAGTAGAGTTTATTTATCCTTTCTGCTGCCGATGGACATTTGGGCTCCTGGGTTTTTGCTGTTACAAATAGTGCTGTGCACAAGATTCCTGGTGCACCTGTGTAAGGACTTACAGGCTTGGGAGTGGAAGTGCCAGGTATGTGCATCGTCAGCTTTATAAGATGATATGACACTTTTTAATCTGGATGTACTGGCTTATCACTTGCCTTCAAATGTTCTGGTTGCTCCATAGCCTCGCCAATGCTTTTAAATTTTTGCTAGTGTGTGTAAAATGGTGTCTTATTATTGCTTAATATGTATGTTCTCCACGAGATAAGCATGCTTATATGTTTATTAGCCTCTTGGGATTCCTTTTCTGTGAGGCACTTATCCAAGCCTTTTCCCTGTTTTTCTACTTTATTTTTTTATCATTGGTTGTAGAAATCTTTATATATTCTTGTCATTTTGTCACTTTTCAGTTGTTGGTGGTGTAAAAATCTCCCCATTTGTGACTTTCTTCTCTTCATGGAGTCCTTCGATGATCAGAAATTAGTAATTTTAATAAATTGAATTTGTCAATCTTTTCCTTTATGGTTTGCACTTTTATATCATTAAGAAAAAAAATCTTTCCTTAACCTACTCTTGTAAAGATGTTTTCCTGATCTGCCTAACCCATTAGGTCTTTCTTTGATCCCGCTGGAGGTGATTTTTGAGTATGATGAGCTCATCACCCTCAGTCGGCTCCAGTCTCCCTGGACTTCTGACTACACCCACTCCGGCCACCCCCTCTCCCGACTACACCCATTCCCAACCACACTTATTCCCAACCACACCCCCTCCAGACCACACCCTCTCCCAGCCACACCCTCTCCCGACCCCACCCTCTCCTGACCGCACCCCTGAACCTGCCTTCCACAGCCCCTGAGTTTCCAAACGTGGTACTTTTCTGTCTTTGCTTATTCAGTCCTTCTCCAGTATTCCGACCAGTTGGCCAACCCTCCTTGTACAACCCTTTCTCTCGCCTTCTCTGACACCCTGTCTGCCTAGTTTTCTCCTTCTCTCTCTTACTGTGCCTCTTAGTATGGCAAGTACTAACTTAGTACGGAAAGTACGGAGTTTGCAAACCCCGCCCCTTCCTGGTCTTTACATTTTGGCGTCATTTGGGACTTGGAACTGGGCCCTCTTCTTCACCTACACCCTGCAGGTGATCTCACTGGATCCAAGCCTAGTTCCAGATGACTCTCAATCTTAGACTTCCACTTCCAGCTCCTTCCCTGCATTCTAGACACCGATATCTGACTGCCCTACTGGCATGTCCGCTTGGGTCCTTTATGAGGCATCACAGATTCAACACGTTTAGAAAGGAACTCTAGGTTTGTCCCATCCTTCTCTCCACCACTCCCAGTCTTTTCCCCCTCAGGAATGGCACCCCTCTTTACCCGGTGCCCAAGCAAAACCTAGAAGTCATCCTGGACTCTTCCTGAGTCCGTGTGCAAAATGTATTTCAGATCCTCCTACTTGTCTTCATCTCCGTGGCCATGACCTTGGTCCAGGGAGGCACCCACTTTTTCCTGGACCATCACAACGATTTCCCAACTGGACTTGTGATTCCACTCTTGGTCCTATTTAATCCAATTCCCATAGTAGCCAGAATGATTTTTTAAAAACACTAATATGATTCTATGGCTTTGTGTCACATTGTTTAGTGGCTTTCCACTGCACTTAGAACAAAATCTAAACACTATCTCTGGTCTTCAGAACCCTGCGTGATCTAGCCCCGCCCTACCTCTTCAGGACCGTCTCGTTTCTCTCCTGCCCCCTCGCTCCTACTCACTCTGCTCCAGCCTCACCGGCTTTCTTTTGATCCTCAAGCATGACAGACTCCTTCCCACCTTAGGATCCGCAGGCTGCTCCTTCTTCCTAGACTGCTCTCCCCCTGGCTGGCTCCTCATCCTTCCGGCCTCAACTTAAATGTCATCTCAGAAAGGCGTCTCTTCCCACTTCGTTACTTTCTATCGTATCCGCTTGTTGACTTCCTCTTTGAACTTCTCCCCGTCTGAAATGATCTTATATATTCATTTGTTTGTATGTGTACTTGTTCACTCCGACAGCCTCTAACACAGCTGCTCTTGATTTAGGGACTGACAAATTCTTTTGGAAATCCAGTGAAACTCCATCATGAAACATACATAAGTGCCTACACATACAATTTGGCAGACAGTTTTAGGAGCTTCACAGAACCCCTGAAGCCCACTTAAGAGGTTCCTGAAGCCAGATTACGACCTGTCGTTGCAGAATCTCTCTTTTAGAGCTAGAAAGGACCTTAGGAACCATCCAGGCTCCAGGAAGGCAAATTGCTTTTAGGTGGACTGTCAGCTCTAGGGTGAGGAGTGGCTGCCAGAGTGCATGATTGAGGGGCTTCTTATGCAGTGCCTGGTATCAGTAGGCAGCGTGATGTGATTGATTAGCAGTGTCTGCCACAGACTAGGAAATGGAAGGCAAGGGCACAGCTGACAGCTATTTGCCATGTCCGATCTGGTGCAACTGAGTTTTAAGTGATTTGCCCAAGGGCCACACAGCTAGTAACTAATAGAGCTGGGTGGAATCTAGTCTCCTTGGTTGTACAAGAATTCCTTCTCAGAAGCCCATTCCAACTCAGTGGAGATGGCTTGGCTAGTAGCAAAGCCTTAGTCCTTCCTCAAAGGGGAAAAAAGAGGAAGGGGGTGGAAGGGGAGGGCAGGCTACAGTAGCTTTTCCCTGTCGGTGTTCCATTTGAGAGACTTCTTGGCAGCTGGGAATGCACGGATGGTTCCAGCTTGCGGAAGTGTCCTTGGGATGTGGTGCCCTGGTGAGAAGGTCGAGAGGAGAGAGCAGTGCGAGTTGGACACGTCTTTAATAGACAGAGGCCAGGGGCTCGGCCCTCCATGCTACTTTGCCACCCTGGAGCAGAGGGCGCAAACCCAGAAACATTAGGTGGCAGGTATGGTCATCCAGCGCACAGCTCTCTCGGCTTTTGGTGAGTCAGGCGTGAGGCCCGCTTCACCATTAAGATATGGCACCCGCGTCAGACGCAGCCTTAATGGCCATCCTGGCCGAGGCAGCAAGGTGAGCTCACTTGTCACCCGGAAACCCCTGCAAGGACAGGTGGCTGAAGGAAACCCTGCATGTGCAGGGGACGTGGACGAGTGCTTAGGGCATTCTGCTGGGCTGGGCACCCATGGGTATGCCCCACGACACACAGCCTCTGGGCCCTCCGGAGCTCAGGGTGCCCACATTACCTTTTGGGTGGTTTTCTCCCCTTTCTGGAGGTGAGTCAGCTATAGTTTAGGAACTTAAAGGTGGAGGATCAACCCCCAAGGCCCCAGGAAAAACGCTGGTCAGATCAAAGTAGTGAATACAATGGGTTTAGTGCTGTGCCTCCCACACCTGGCAGGTAATCAGTCATTGAGGAGCTTTGAAAAATCATCCATTCCTAGACATCACCCCAGACCTACTGACTCAGAACCTCTAGGGGTGAGTCCTCAAGGTCTGTGTAGCTCAAGGGCTTTCCAGGGAGTTCTGGTGATCGTACAGGACCGGGGCTCTCAAGTTCAGGGCAAAGGAGACAGGACTTGGAGATGAAAGTTCACATCTGCCCTTTGACATGTCCTGGCTGTGTGACCCTGAGTAAGTCAACTGACCTTTCTGAGCCTCACTGTTCACATGGGAAAATAATAATCCTGTATTCTCCCTCCCTCAACATTGTTCTGAAGATCAAATGAGATACAGAAATAGCTTTGTAAACTGGGAAGCTTGTGCCCGTGAAGCTGTTTACATCATTAATAAACCAAGGACGTTGAATTGCGGGGAGGCGAGTGGGATTTCTGGGTAAGAGGAAGAGAAGGGTCTTGACTATGAAAACTTGGCAGTGTCCGGAGAGAGTCTACCCTTAGCCGGGGACACCTGCTCTGCAGGGGAGGCGGGAGAAGGACGCCAGCTCAGGGGCCTCGTCAGAGCCTCTCCTCTGGGCAGAGAAACGTGACGGGGTAGTGCCTGGGACAGGCTCCGGGCCAGGTGCAGGGCCATGCTTCTCGGAGCTTCAGCCCGTTATTTTTAGAGCCTGGGTATAAAAGAAAGAAATTTAAGCTGCCCCCTGCCACTGCCGCCGCGGCTCACCCGGCTATTTTTACTTCTGAAAGCCTGGGATCTCGTCCAGCTGAGGGAGGGAGAACGAGAAGAAAGGAGGGGAGATAGAGGGAAGCACGAATTACTTTCCTTCCATTAAGAAAAAAGTCAGAAGCCTGATCTTATCAAGTCAGCAAGCGGACATCTGATCCAGGCGGTGGCAGCCGCCGGCTCTGGATGCTCGGCCGCGCCTGCAGTGGGTTGGAGAGGTCAGCGGATGGGGCATGGGCTCCAGAGGTCTGGGGAGCCCCGCTCCCCTCCTCCCAAGGAGTTTCTGCCCGAGTGGCATCTGCAGTTTCTTTGCTATTTCCTGTGCCCTGAGCTGGGAAATGGGGTTAGACACACAGATACAGGGACAGCTGCCCAGTGATGAGTGTGGCGGGGGTTGGGGGCGGTACAGCTGCAGCCGAGGGCAGCGCCTGTGTCCCTGGGTTAGACTGAGGCAGCCGCTCCACCCTGTGGGCATATTCAAGAGAGTGCCTGTGTTGGAGCTGTGTGGCCCCAGGCGCATATTTAGCCTCTCTGAACCATAGTTTCTTGAGAGTTCTTGTTTAATGCATTTGAGCCATGTTAGTTATAAGTAAAATGATGTGTTTTTCTTTCTTCCCATGGAGAAAACTGGCAGTTCAGGGCAGACCCTGCTACCATCAGTAGGCAGAAAAAAGGAAAGCAATTACTGTTGAGTGCCTGCTGTGGACTAAGCACTTGGCTATGTTTCACACATTTTATATTATTTAATTCCACTAACCTGAAAAAGGTGAAGTATTTTAAAAAAATCTTTAACAGCTTTATTGAGAGAAAATTCACCCATTTAAAATATACAATTCAATGGTTTTAGGCATATTACCTTATTAATTTTTTTTATTTGTGGTAAAATATATATAACACAATTTGCCATTTTAAAACCATTTTTAAGTGTCCAATTTAGTAGCATTAAGCACAGTCACAATGTTTTGCAATTATCACTACTATCTATTTCCAAAACTTTTTATCATCCCAAATAGAAGCCTGTACTCACTAAACAATAACCCCCATTCTCCCTCCCCCCAGCCTCTGGTAACTTCCACTCTGCTTTCTCTCTGTTATAGATATCTCTTCTAAGTGAAATCATACAACATCTCTCCTTTTATGTCAGGCTTATTTTGCTTAGCATAAAGTTTTCTGATGTCATAGCATCAGAACTTCATTCAGTTTTTTTATGACTGAATAGTATTCCATTGTATGTGTAAGACTGCGTTTTGTTTATCCATTCATCTGTCGATGGGCACTTGGGTTCCTTCCACCTGCTGGCTGTTGTGAATAGTGCTGCCGTGAACATTGGTGAACAAGGATCTGTTTGGGTTCCTGATTTCCGTTGTTTTGAGTGATAACCTAGGAGTGGAATTGCTGGCTCTCATGATAATTCTGTTTCGCTTTTTGAGGAACCACCAAGCCGTTTTCCCACAATGGCTGCACCATTTTACATTCCCATAAGTAGTTCAAATTTGTTTAAAATTATCGTTTTTATTTTGAGATAATTGTAGATTCACATGTAGTTGTAAGAAATAATACACAGTGATGCCATGGGCCCTTTACCCAGTTTCTCCCAATGGTAACATCCTGTGAAACTACCGTACAGTATCACAGCCGGAATATTTACTGTGATGCAGTCAAGACACAGAAGAGTTTCAAGGGCGAAGTATCTTTAGTAACAGTAATATTAGCTAACGTTTACTGAGCGCTTACTGTGTACCGTCCATGGCATTTGACGTGGTTTGCATGCATTAACTTATCTAACCCTCACCACAGTCCTCTGAGGTCCGCACTATTATTGTCCCCATTTTACAGAGGCACACAGAGGTCAAGGTCAAGGTAGTCAGGGGTAGAGTTGGGTCTGACCCTGAGGCTAATGCTTCTTTCTTCTGCTTTAGAGGCACAGACCTCTCTGGGCCTGGCGCTGCTGCCCCTCAGAACTCACATAGTCTCCAGGCGAGGTAGCAAGGCACAGCCAGGGAGGCTCCCGGGTGTTCGCATCCCGACATTGTGAGGGAGCATCTCAGCAGAGACCCGGTCCCTCCCTCTGTTCACATTGCCTCTCCCCCTGTTCCTTTCGAGGGTTCTCATCCTTCTGCCTTCTTGGTCAGGGCTGGGCAAAACAAATGTCCCCTCACAGGGTCACCAAAGAGGATTTCATGAAGGAAGTATATTTACAGAGGGGTGGGTGGGGTCCAGCGAACCCGCCAGAGGTGGTGACGCAGCCCTGGGACTAGCAACAGTGGGGAACCTTTAACAACCCCAACCTGAAGACACCGGTGTGAATTGCTCCAGGAAGCCAATGAGAACCGTGGCTGTACTCAGAGGTCAAAGTCTCAGCCACACTGTGGCCGAGCAGGAAGGGAGGGAAGTGACTCAGGAATATATATCCCAGCTGCCCTGCTCTCTGGTCTTCTGCAGTGCCTCCGGGCAGCAGACCTAGCTGGAAGCCGGAAGACAAGAGATTCCGGGTGCTGCAGCAGGGCAGGTAAGAGTAGAGTGTGGGTTCTCGGCAGCCTGGGGTTTGCCGGTTCAGATCCCGGGTGTGGACATGGCACCACTTGGCAAAAGCCGTGCTGTGGTAGGCGTCCCACGTATAAAGGAGAGGAAGATGGGCACGGATGTTAGCTCAGGGCCAGTCTTCCTCAGCAAAAAGAGGAGGATTGGCAGTAGTTAGCTCAGGGCTAATATTCCTCAAAAAAAAAAAAAAGAGTAGAGTGTGGGTTGCTTCCACGTCTTGGCTATTGTAAATAATGCTACAATGAACATAGGGGTGCATGGGTCTCTTTGAATTGTTGATTTCAAGTTCTTTGGATAAATACACAGCAGTGGAATAGCTAGATCATATGGTATTCCTATTTTTAATTTTTTGAGACATCTCCATACTCTTTTCTATAGTGGCTGCACCAGTTTGCATTCCCGCCAGCAGTGTATGAGGGTTCCCTTTTGCCCACATCCTCTCCAACACTTGTCCTTTCTTGTCTTGTTAATTATAGCCATTCTGACAGGTGTGAGGTGATATCTCATTGTGGTTTTGATTTGCATTTCCCTAATAATTAGTGAGGTTGAACATGTTCTCATGTGCCTGTTGGCCATCTGTGTATCTTCTTTGGAAAAATGTCTGTTCATATCCTCTGCCCATTTTTTGATCGGGTTGTTCACTTTTTTGTTGTTGAGTTGTATGAATTCTTTATATATTTTGTAAATTAACCTCTTCTCAGATGTATGTTTTGCAAAGATTTTCTCACAGTGGTGTAAGCAACCCAAGTGCTCCTCAGTGGATGAATGGATAAAGAAGATGTGGTATATATACATACAATGGAATACTACTCAGCCATAAAAAAGATGAAATGGTGCCATTTGTGACAACATGAATGGACCTCGAGGGTATTATGCTAAGTGGAATAAGTCAGAGAAAGACAAATACCATATGAATTCACTCATATGTGGAAGATAAACACGCACGTAGATAAGGAGAACAGATTGGTGGTTACTGGAGGGGAAGAGAGAGGGAGAGGGCAAAAGGGATAAAGGGGCACGTATGTATGGGATGGGGCAAAACTACACTATTGGTGGTGAGCATGATGCAGCCTATACAGAAGCTGAAATATAATAATGTGCACCTGAAATTTACACAGTGTTATAAGCCAATATGACCTCAATTAAAAAAAAATAACAGAGTAGAGTATGGAACTGGAGGAGCCAGCTAGGGCCAGCCAGCCCACCCACCAGCACAGAAGCTGCTTACATGGAGGTGTAGCCGGCTCTGACAACACAGAGGCCTTCGGCAGGTCACACACGTGTGGTTCTCAACCGGCACCTGGGCAGGTGCTCCCACCAGTGGTGAGAGAGGCTTTTCTCAGCTAAGGCCACACAGGATGCGCTGTGAGGCACAACTCCTGGGGCACCATTCAGACGGAATTCTAGTGAGTGGTGCACCCAGAAGTATGCGACATGGCCCTGGCCTGTATCTCTGCTTTCTTTCTACCAGGCAGACTCTTGGCCCTTTGAGAGATACAGGATCCACAATGGTGGGGAGCTGGGCTCTGGAGTCAGAGCGCACTCCTCCCTGTGTGGCCTTGGCGAGTGACTTAACTTCTCCCAGCCTCACTCTCCCCATCTGTCAGATGGGGGAACAACACAAGCTCCCTTGTAGGGTTGTTGGAATCCTATAAGGTGAAATAATACCCATACAATGCTTAGAGCAGGGCTCAGCCCACCACCGCTGCTGGTCAGGAGATGTGAACTTCTGCTTATACTTGTGTCTACAAGGTTTAGGGGGATTATCATGTTGGCCAAGAACAGGGACAGCTCCTTATCTGGCTCTGGGCTCAACGAAAGGGCTCAGTCTGCATAGGTACCTGGATTCCAGTGATTATCAATCTTTTTGTGTTCATGGCACTCTTATGAATACCTGCACTTTGGCCCGCACATGTTAAGGGATTAAACAGTGGTTAAAACAAGGATGTAGGGGGCCATCCCAGTGGTGCAGCAGTTAAGTTCACACGTCCCGATTCGGTGGCCCGGGGTTTGCTGGTTCGGATCCTGGGTGCAGACATGGCACCGCTTGTCAAGCCTTGCTGTGGTAGGTGTCCCACATATAAAGTAGAGGAAGATGGGCACGGATGTTAGCTCAGGGCCAGGCTTCCTCAGCAAAAAGAGGAGGATTGGCAGCAGATGTTAGCTTAGGGCTAATCTTCCTCAAAAAAAAAAATAAAAAAGGAAAATAAAGACTTTAAAAACAATTTTAAAAATAAAAGAATGACCAAAAAAAAAGGATATGTATTTATTACAGTGTTTGAAGATCTGATAACCATTTACATTTGTGGTCTAGTGGTTAAGATTCGTTGCTCTCACTGCCACGGCCTGGGTTCGTTTCCCCATCAGGGAACCATACCCCCTGTCTGTCGGTTGTCATACTGTGGTGGCTGCATGTTGCTCTGATGCTGAAAGCTATGCCACCAATATTTCAAATACCAGCAGGGTCACCCATGGTGGACAGGTCTTGGCGGAGCTTCCAGACTAGGACAGACTGGGAAGAAGAACTTGGCTGCCCACTTCCCAAAACCTCGGCCCTGAAAACCCTATGAATAGAAGCAGAAAGCTGTCTGTACAGTGCCTGGAAAGTGAGAGGATGGTGCAGAAAGCCTGGGCAGGGTTCCACTCTGCTGTACACGGGGTCAACTTGATGACACTAACAACAAAACATTTTACATACGAGAATTATTAATGCTTTTTTAAATTCAGAAAGTATCAATAAGGTGATAAAATCTAATAATCCCAGATAGTAATTGTAAATTGGTTCGTATTTTAATGTGCTTCCTGAGTCTGCTTTTTAAATATTGTTAGTTTGAGAACATAATCATGCAACTCATTTCTACTTCGTCTCCTTTTTTCTTCCCCATTTGGTGTTTGTAAGACTTAAGCATCCTAATTTAAAAAACCATTGCCCATTGTATCAGTGAAAATGGCTTTCTGTGGCAAGTGACAGAGCACTTCACTGCTAGTGGCTTCGGCATGGATCAAGGAGCTTGATTCCCGCCTCCCGAGAAGGCTGGAGATGGGCCGTTGCTGGGCTTCTTAGCCGTGGCGTCCAGGGCTCGGGTGCTTTCTGTCTTCCTTCCCTCACGTTCTTTGGTGTCCTCACATGGCTGCCTCATGCTTGCAAGGTGGTTGCCACAGCTCTAGGCTTCACCTTCCAGGTCAGGGCAGGAGAAAGACAAAGAGAGCTGCACCAAAAATATCTGTCCCTTTTATCAAAAAAGCAAAACCATTCCCAGAAGCCCCCACCCTGGACTTCCCCTTACATCCCACTGGCCAGAATCAGGTCACGTGACCAGCCCTAACTACCAGGGGAACTATGACAGTGGGGACAGGATTGCTGGGACTGGCTAGGGCACATTGTCTCCATGAACAAAATCTGGGTTCTGTTAGCATAGAAGAGAAGGAATGGAATGAAGATTGGGTAGACCACCAATAATGTCTGCCAGACCCAACCCGTAGAACTGGGTGATCCACTTCTAAAGGGTTCCTGATACAGCATCTCGCCAGAAGGCTCAGGAGAGAACCCAGTGCATACCCTTATCTCTTGGGGAGGGGCTTCTTCTTGTTGACTAAAATTCTGAGCAGTGTACTCAAGAAAATATAAAAACACATTGGCAGATAATAAGTATAAACATATTTAACCAAAATCTGTTTAGGAAGAGTGCAGAGGAATTTAGAACTTTGTCCACTGTCTCTGCCCTTGAGGAGCTGGCCCTTCCCAGTTCAGAGCAGATCGCATTAATAAAGACAAATGCCTAGAAGGCAGGGAGGTGACTGGCTTGGAAACACTGTATAAATATAGAAAATAACGGGTGCCTGGCCATGGAAGGAAGGTGCCCAAGGATGTTCAAGTTCATGAAGTGCTGTCTTGCAGTGGGAGGGGTGGGGGTAGTCTTGCTGGATGGGCTGGAGGGTAGGAAGTGATCCTAGGGTAGGAGGGTAGGAGACAGAATTTAGCTCAATACAAGGGGAAACTTTCATGAGGAATGGATGGCTTAGAGGGGGTGAATTTCTAGAGGTTGGAGGGACAAATGGAAGCTGGGAGAGGACCAGACCCTGAGATTCTTTCGTTTCCTGCTTCATTTGAACTGGGCACATCATTTTACTCAAAAACTTGTCTGCCTACCACGGGCAGGGTGCTGGGCAGGGGCTGCAAAGATGAATGAAAGCTCTTGCCTGGGAGGTGCCCCTAGTCCCCCAGGGAGATGGGCGTGTGATGTGTTGTGAGGAGTTGTTTGGACCGTGGTTGCTGTAATAGAGATGAGCAAAGGAAGCCCAGGAAGGCATGGCCAGGGGGAGTCTGGAAGGACTTCTCTGCAGAGGTAATACTGAGCTGGGCCTTCAAGGGAGCATCCAGGACGTGAAGTGCCTCTGGGGACAGTGTGGGCATGAGGGATAAGGTCAGTTCGCTTAGGTGATGGCCCATCTGCCACAACCCCAGCCGAGGAGAAGGGGGTCCCTGGGTTGGGAAGCACAGGTCTGTGCCACAGGCCCCCTCTACCCTAAATGCTCATTAGCGAAGCCAGACCGTGGGACACTGTTGGGGGAAGGAGAGCTCAGGAAATGGAGCCGACTTGGGCCCACTGAGCTGATGAACTAATGGGAAGAAAGGCAATCAAGATGAGGTGGTGTGTGAGGTGCTGGGGGAATGCTGACGCATGGAGCAGGCTTGGACCAGCCACAGAGCGGCCGGAGTGACAGCCTCGCCCGGCCAGCTGGAACCACTTTCCAACTTACCGAGCATTTTCTCACTGTTATGTCATTTGCTTGTCACAAAAGCCATATGTGGTGAGCAGAGTTGGTGTCCCCATTGCCTCCTTCCCTGTATCTGAAGATGAAACCAAGGCCATGAGAGCCAACTTGGCCAAGACTGCATGGCCCACGAGGGGCAGACAGGCCTGGGACCTTGCTCACCGGGTCTCTGGGCTGGAGTGGTTTGAGCCAGTGCCTGGCGTGGGACTTGGAAAAACAGACGCGAAGCAAGGAGAGCAGACACACCTCACACCAGGTGTCCATTTGTGCATAATCAAACCCAACAGGCTAGTTTTTTTTTTTTTACAACCTGATAATTGACACATTTATTGATTGGTGCCATTGACCATTCTGCTGTAAGGATCTGGAGGAGAAAATTTAGAGGAGAATGTGTCCTGCTGTGTCTTGGAGGCCATACTCTGAAATGGCAAAGAGCTCGGATACTGGCTCTTTTACTGGACAAATTACCAAACCTCCAAGTCTCAGATTTTCTTGTTTGTAAAATGGGGATAAGAGCACTTGCCTTATATGCTGTGGATTAAGCGGAACAACATGTGCAGGAAGTCCCCCATAAAGGAGGCTGTCATTATCATTATTAGCGTGATTTACCAGAGAGTTGTGCACAGAGCTGGGGAAGCATGAGAAAGATGATGTTGATGATGCAGACAGTGATGGCTCCCATTTTCTAAGCACCCACTGTGCCTTGGTTGCCATGACAGACCCTGGAGGACGACGGTGAGCAGCCCCTGGCCGGAGGGGCGCCGGGTCGGTAGGGGAAGCCCCGTGTGCTGGAACCCTGGAAGAAGCCCCCGGCCTGGATGGGAGGCGGGAGGAGGCACATCCCTTCCTGTACGCGTCAAGACTTTCTTGAACACCCACTAAGGGCCAGGCCCTGTATTAGGACTGAGAACATTCCATATGGAGGCAGCAACAGAGGTGACAACTGCCTGCTTCCTTACCTTGCTAAGGGTTGGGTGCCTTTTTAAATTTTTGGTGGAATAGTTCCCACCACTGTTGACTGCTGTCTGGGGTCAGGCAGGCTGGGTGGGAGGGGAGAGCTCATGAGACTAGAGGAGAGAAAGTCAATGGAGTGGGGAATGGGCTGATCCCGGACTCCACGTCAGACCCTGGCACATAGTAGGTGTTCAGGAAATGGGGGGCCCTCCCGTCCTTGAGGAATGAAACTTGGTGTTTTCACTCATGGTCTTGCCAGCTTTCCAAGGGGAAGCAGAGCTTGGAGGAGCTTGGCTGAGCCCGGGTGCAGTAGGCAGGGGTGAGCTGCTTTGTGGCTGTGTCACTGGATGGGGTCAGCAAAACTCTTCTAAACAGGGAGCTTTTCCCAAAAACCTTCAGGGGAGGAAGCATGAGGGGTGGGAGGGGTGAGGGAGTAAATATGAGCTGATGTCCTACCAGCACATGTAGGTCTTGTGTTGGACGGGATTCGGCTGTCCCCTTCAAGGTCCAAGGTTCTGGTGGAAGGCGACTGGACAGCTTCTTCTGTTGCGATGCTGTAGTGCAGCTCTTCTCAAACTCCTGTGCACATCAATCGCCTTGTTAAAATGCTGACTCTGATGGAGGAGAGAAGGGAGTCGGGGGGAGCAGACCTGGGATTCTTGCATGCTTAACAAGCTCCCAGATGATGCTGATGCTGCTGCCCGTGGACCACCCCTTGAGAAGGAAGGCAGCTGTTGGTGCCCACCTATGTTTACTCAGCACTCTATCACGTGGGTGCTGACCTGCCATCTTGTGACTGCAACCCTGCCCAGGGCTTTCTCTGGCCACCAGAGTCTGCTCAGCCCGGACCTCTGAGATGCCAGTGACTGCAAGGAGAGGTGGTCAATGCCCCAAGGCCCTCTTCCACAGCAGGGGGAGCTGAGCTGTGTTCTGCACTGTGCCCCAGGGTCCTCAGTGATGTTGGAGCTCGGTTGCCCACAGGAGTAACCCACTCAGGAATACACTCGTTGTTGGCTTTCTTCCTGAGATCACCTCCCCAATAAACTGCCTGCACACACGTGCTTGTCTCGGGTCTGCTCTCGGAGAACCCAACTACAGATGTGGCCAGCTGCAAGCCATCCCAACCCTCGAGGCAGAAGGGGAGTTTATTGCAAGCCTATCAGGAGGCTCAAGGACCACACTTAGAAGCCAGACAAGGACCAGGGGAAGCGCTGAGAGCCCGGGCACAGGAGATGCAGTAACCAGGAGAGTCTGGCCCAGAGCTGCCCACGCCCGTGCTGCTCAGGGCATTGCTGCTGCCCTGACCAGTCCTCACCCTCTCTCTGTCTTTGTGCCGTTTGATCACAGCCTCCAATTGGCTGTGCCTGTGTCACCAGACCATACTTTGACCTCCAAAGGCTGCAGAGGAGGAGGAACTGGACCACTTGGATATCCATAGTAGGGGGTGGACACAGGCCCCCAACAAGATGACCCACAATAGGAGAATTGCCTTTAGATAGGAAGTAGGGGTAGGATGCTGGGTGGACCCGCTCCTTGAAAAAAAAGTCCATTACAGCCATGTTCAGTGTCAAGTACAAAAGTGCCAAGTTGTGGGTAAAAAGGACACTGCTGATGAAAGTGCTGAGCCATGACTGGCCCCAAAGAGACAGTCCCCCCGGGCAGTCTGCTGGGTTTGGTATGCTCACAGCATCCTCCTTGCCCTCCGGGAGGAGGATGTGGTTTGAGCCCTTAACTGGAAGCACGTGGGGATGGAGTCATCCCAGATTCCTCAGTCCCAAGGGCAATTAGCATTTAAAGTGACGTTCCTTGCCCATTCAGTAAACAAAGTCATTTTACTTTCAATTACTCTCATTGCCTTAGGAAACTTCCTTTCTTGTCCCAGACTTAAAGTTAGTAGCTGTATATCCTAACTAAGAAACAGCCAGAAAATCACCTGCATGAATGGAGTCTAAATCCATCCTCTTTCCTGTAAGTTACAATTATAGCCACGCCCCTGACGACTGGACTTTTCAACCTTTTGGTCAACAAAGACCTTCACAGACAAGGACCACATAGACGATGGTGGTCCTATAAGATTAGTACCATACAGCCTAGGCGTGTAGTAGGCTTTACCATCTAGGTTTGTGTAAGTACACTCTACAATGTTCGCACAAGGGCGAAATCGCATTTCTCAGAACGTTGCCCCGTCGTTAAGCGATGCAGGACTGTATTCCTGCCTTCCTCTTGCCTCTCTCCAAGAAAGGGCTGGACTGATAGGACTGGCTTGTCACCATCTCCTCCTGGGAGGATGGAAGAAGCACAGGATGGGCAGGAAGAAGAGCCAGAGGGAAAGTGCCCCACAGGGCCCTGAAGATCGCTGACTTGGGCTGCGAGGGTGACGCTGTGGACCTTTGGGGAGAGGAACAGGAAGCTGAGCATGGCCCATCACCTCAGAGGCGGAGGCTGTCACCACGAGCTTTCCTCCTCTCAGGACTGGCTCTGTCTCTGACTTTTTCTGTGTTTTATTTGAGGCCCATTTCACAGTAAGGAAAGGAGAGCTGCTCTGCTCTCTGTGCAGTTCATACTTTGGAGCTCACTGGATGGGTCCCCTTCATCTCTTCAGCTCAGACTGTACATGTCGGTGGTCTGTCTGAGCTTGCATGCCTTTGGATGAGGAGCCTGTTTGAGGTCCTGCCCACCCTGCCAGCTGGTGGGGGTGTCAAATGGTATCCACCTGTCTGTCTAGACAGCAGGAACGGGGTGTGGGGGGGGTTTCTTAAAGGCAGTATGGACACAGAGACAATAATGGATCTCTCCAGGATAGGGTCTCACTCCTGGAAATGGATGTCAGTGTGGAGTGGCCACCACTGCTTTTGCACCTGCTATCAAGATACTTCTAGGGGCTGGCCTGGTGGTACAGCGGTTAAATTCACACGTTCTGCTTCGGTGGCCCGGGATTCGCTGGTTCAGATCCCGGGCGCAGACATGGCACCACTTGGCAAAAGCCATGCTGTGGCAGGCGTCCCACATATAAAGTAGAGGAAGATGGGCATGGATGTTAGCTCAGGGCCAGTCTTCCTCAGTAAAAAGAGGAGGATTGGCGGCAGTTAGCTCAGGGCTAATCTTCCTCAAAAAAAAAAAATACTTCTAGGCATTGATGTAGGTGTGGCTCGACCACCTGCATCCCCATCCCTCGGGGACTTTCTGTGGAAGATGTGCTCCAGAATTCCATCCTGGAATCTCTGAAGGCGGGATCCAGAAATTGACATTAGTAACAAACACCATCCGCCACGCTTATGTGAAAAGCCTAAAAATCCTTGTTTTAGCTCTTCTGCGGTGCCTGCTAACGGCAGATTCAGGTCTTCTCTTGGGTGAACTAACTCACCTCGCTGGTTTCATAGCAGATCTAAAATAATGGGTCTTCTTTCCCAAACACTTGGAGTACTTTTGTTGTGCTTTCCATTTTGGAGACAGAAAGACTTAGAGGCTAAAGGTTGCTTGGGATGGATTTTAGGAGGATGCTGAATCAGGAGAGGCCAGACCAGGCCTGGGGCAGCTGGGATGGGCCATTGCTGTTAGACAATCGTTTTAGGATTGTCCAACCACTTGGCCTGAGGCTGGTAATGAGGCAGCTGTCAAAGGCCACCTGGGCGTGGCCCTGAAGGTCTCAGCCAGTGTTTAAATTCCGAAGTCAGTGCTGCCACCCTGGTGATGTCTCTCTTTCCCCTCCAACAGGAGTGCGTCTCGACAGAGTGCGTGGAGGCCGCCAGAAATACAAGCGACGGCTGGACTCGGAGAGCAGCCCCTACCTGAGCTTGCAGATTTCCCCACCTGCTAAAAAGCCATGTGAGTGCCAGGGCGGTCTGTGCCCTTTTGCCAGCATTTGTACCCAGGACATCTGGCGTCCTTTGGGGGAAATGCCATCTTCCCACCACTGGGTTATGGGGACAGTGTGGATTTGGGGAGGTGACTTCAGTGCCTGGCATTGGTGTCAGATACTGCAGAATGATGCTTCATTCAGAAGGCCTTTCTGTATGAGATGTCGCAGAATGTGGATCAAATTGAAGCATGGGCCTGGGAAGGCATGGGCTCCAGCATCCAGAACACGCCCCCCCCTCACCTCCCACCCGAAGCAGGTTCCTCTGGGGAGAATTCACCAGGCAACTTCCCTTAGAGGGATGTTTCTCAACAGCCCAAATCACTACGGCCAGCAACTTTGTGGAGTCAGAAAGGGTGGGGAGATGATGACAGCCATGTTTGACCTTCCTGGGGCTCCTCAGAACCCGACTTTTCATCCTGAGCCCTCCCAGGCTCCATCCTGGCCCCTTTCCTCTGTTCCCAGGCATTTACATTCCCCCTTTGGTCTTTGCAGTGACCAAGATCGTGTCGTACCTGCTGGTGGCTGAGCCGGACAAGCTCTACGCCATGCCTCCCCCTGGCATGCCCGAGGGGGACATCAAGGCCCTGACCACTCTGTGTGACCTGGCAGATAGGGAGCTTGTGGTCATCATTGGCTGGGCCAAGCACATCCCAGGTGAGTCACGTGGGACTAGGGGGAGAGTGCAGCCAGGGCCTCTCAGTCACTCTTCCCGCGGCCGGCTTCCGATGCTGTGGGACCCAGGAACCCTGTGGAATCTTGGCAAGCCTGTTTTTCTCTGGGCTCCTTTTCTCTCCTTGTGGGATTGGAGGGGAGAAGGTGTTTGGAAGGTCCTGTAATGTTCCTGAACTGCTGGGGGCTCTTCAGAACCGGTTCTCATTCTGCAGGGCTGTGATTGCATCTACAACAGGTCGTATTCCAAGAGCAAGTTCTTTGAACTCTTAAAGGCCAAAGAGTAGGGTTTTCTTGTAGACCTTATTGGAAATATGCTGGGAAATAATGCAGAAGAGGGACAGGCTCTCTTGCTTCCTATTAGAGGCAGGGGGAGTGGAGCGGTTAAGAGCATGGGCTCGGAATCAGGTTGGGATTCAAGCTCTGGGTCTGCAGTTTACTAGCTGTGTAACCCTGGGCAGGTCACCTGACCTCTCTGCAAACAGGGAGTCACAGCAGTGACTCCTTTGTGGGCTTTGACGTGAGGATGAAATGTGAGCATGCGTGTGCAGCTTTTGGCATGTGCTACCATCAGTTGCATGCTCACTGTTGCCACTTGCCTGATCTTAAGGCAGGCCTGGCTCTTCATCTGCATCGTGTGACTTGAAGATCATTTCCAGCGTGGATAGTATGTGTAATCAACGGGTTGCTGGCCATATGGACTTCTCTTCCTTGCATGGGGCCCCCAGCCCCTCTTTCAGCTTCTCTTGTTCTGGATAAACGGTGGGAGCTGATTTTTAATTTTATTTTTGTAGACACCGATACCCACATGTTCTGCATTACACATGTGTTGGGGAGCTTTCTAAAGCCTGTGCAGTTTATTCCTTCCAGGCTGACAGCTTGGCTCATAGTGTGGTAGAGACATCCTGCTCTCCTCTGGCAGTGATCCGCCATGGACTCAGATTCTTACTGGCTCCGTGACCTGGGGCAGTTTATCTTCCCGTCTGCAGATCCTTTTGTGTTTGTCACCAGCTCTGAGAGATGAGTACAGCATGCATGGTTGTATGGCAAAAGATGTCCTGGACTTTAGATGCCGAGGCCCCCAGTTGATTGGGATGAGTCAGAAAGTGCTTATATAAGACATTGTGTGCACAACTGCAGAAGGAACCTTCCCGGGACAAGGGCTTGGAGGTGGTGCTGGTGTCACTCAGCTGGCAGGAAGCCTGGAATGCCTTCTGCCGGGACTCCGGTGGCCCCGGCATTTTGCTCATGGATGGGCTCCCTGGGGATCTGGCAGAGCGCCCTTCCTAAGGAGCTCAGCCTCTCAGGATTACACACTCAGTAGTTTTTGAATCTGCCCGGTGCTGGTTCAGCACAGATGTGGGGTCAGGCCACTGCTTAAGACACCTCAGCCTGGATTGCTCCAGTAACCCAGGGCCAAATCGGGTACAGCTCGTCCTGCCCCTCACACTCTGCCCCCACTCCCATCACATGCTCCTCATCCCGGTGGATCGACTGCATCCCCGCAGTGGCTCAGGAGTGGCTCCTGGCGGTCCCCTGGGTCACTGCTTCCTTCTCCTACCACCCCATCCCCTTGATACCTTTGAGCGGGTGTAGAACCAGGAGGCACTGTCTCCCCTGCACCCATTTTTCTCCATGTGTCCCCACCTCCCCTCTCCCTCTCTCATCTGTGCCCAACCAAAAGGGCAGTGGGAAGAGCGGATGGCTGTTAAGGGCACATTTGGGTTCAGGCACACCTGCGCTCTGGTCCCGGCTCTGTCCTTACTGGCCTTGTTCAAGACATTTCATTTTTCTGAGCTTCAGTGTCCTCGCCTGTGAAATGGGAATCATAATAGACCCCCCCTCACCGCGATGCTAGGAGATACAACACACTTAACCTAGCCGTGACACAAAGTAGGTATTTGATAAATGGTGGATGGCTGTGACCATGGTTGTCATTGTTGCTAATAGTATTAAAAACCTCCTTTCACATCATCATTTTTCCTTGTCCAAAGCTGAATTCTTTTTGATTAAAAAATAAAATAAACATAGGGGCTCATTTGTCTGTCTCAAATGCTAATTTGCCTATTTTGCATAAATCTGCATGCTGAATTATTTGGGCCTGACCTTCTAGTGTTTAAGGTAAAATTAATTAATAAAGTCTCCTGCCACTGCATGTTAAGGGCGATGACACATCAAGTGTCTGATATATTTAAACTAATCAAGTCAATCCCATCTCAGATTAGATGGAAAACTCGTCTGAAGACCTGCTCACCAGCCCTTCGGGAGAGAGCAGGTTGAGTAGGGGGATGCCAGCCAGGGCCCGACCCTGGGACTTGTGTCAGCTCCTGTCCACCCTGGTTCCTGGACAGGCAGAAGGACTGACTCCTCAACACGGCTCAAGTTAGAGCTCTGAGGAGGAGCCCGAGCTGCTGCCCTTAACCACAGGAAACCCACCACATGCCTTAGCATCCTCTAGCCTCTGATCCCGAGCCTGGCACACAGACAGCACTTCATACTTGCCTTTGCGTGCATTTATTGAGCATTCATTGTATGTAAGCTGTCTTGCTAGGAGTTGTGGATGATAGAAAGAATTAGATTAATTTCTGCCCCAAGGATCCCCATTGGGAATAAGGTGGATGATTAAAAAAAACCAAAACTTTTTCATAGAATTTTTTTAAAGATTTAATTTTTCCTTTTTCTTCCCAAAGCGCCCCCGGTACATAGTTGTGTATATTTTAGTTGTGGGTCCTTCTAGTTGTGGCATGTGGGATGTCCACGCCCAGGATCCGAACCGGCGAAACCCTGGGCTGCCAAAGTGGAGCGCGCGAACTTAACCCACTTGGCCATGGGGCCGGCCCCATCATAGAATTTTTCAAACAAAGGTAGACCAAATAGTATCTTGAACCCCCATGTAGCCATTACCCTGCTTCAACAGCTACACCCACGGCCAGTCTTGTTTCATCTCTGCCCACCCATTTCCCACCTCCTGTTTTTCATATGTGATGAGGCGCATACTTAGAATGCAGTGAGAAGAACCACAGGACGGAGTTCAGAAGCAGGAAGGATGCCACGGCTGCCAGGGGAGAGAGCAGAACCTGAGTTAGGCCTTCAGGATTGATGAGCAGTGGCCATGGAGGAAGAGTCCAGAAGGGCGTGAGATGCTGTGAACACAAGTCGCATGCTGTCACACAGAACCTGACGCATTCCTGTGGGCAGTGAGCGACCAGCTTAGCCAGAAGGAAGGGTCATTTGAGCACAAAGTCATTCCCAGCACCCCCCTGCCTTTTGCTTGCATTTTTGAACACACGCTTTCACAGGGTGAGTTCCATGGGGACCTTGGGGCTGACTGTGGTTTGCTTAGAATAGCAGCCACTCTTTGGTTTGAGTCATCTGAAGTTGCCCTACCCCAAATGCAGGTTTTTACCTTGAGCTGATTTTCCAAGGATTGGGCGGCCCACAGGACAAGCCCACGTCTTTGGAGTGGCCACCTCTTGTTTCCCATGAGCGAGAGACTAGAACAAGAGGCAGCAGGCTTTCCTAGGCAGTGGGTACCACTTGACGAGCTGCAGCCTCCAGGTGTTATTAGCCCGTTGTCCTTCCACTCCAGGCTGCCCTGGCCAGGAGAGCCTTCTCCGGCCACCCCATGTGAGTCACTGCTGGCCCTGCCCAGCCCAGGCTGACATGTGCTTGGCTTCTGCAGGGGCCCCCCTCAGAGGCCTCTTCACGCACGGTCCCTCAGCAGCCCTGCTCCCAGGTAGCCACCGTCTGCCTCACGCTGGGGAGAGAAGAACGCCAGCGGCCGATGAAATATGGGCTGCCGAGTGACAGCAGCTGTGTCTGGAGTGGCCTCAGATCCTATAATTACATCTCCCTTTATTACCTCTGCTAATGGCCCTCCAGGTCGACAGAAACGATAATAAATTAACAGATTATGAACTCCACTTGCCACAAATTATGTGCACTTTTTTTTTTTTTTTTTTTTTAAATTCCAGGAGCTTGTGCTGTCAAATCACTGGGGGATGGGGGCTTGGGAAGAGCCTGAGTGTTATTAGATCACTCAGTGCAGATAAAGCAACTTTCCAGGGCAGCGGAGGTCGAGGTGGGAGACCTGGGGAGAGAGGGGCCGAGCTCCAGGGGCACGGGCCACCCCCAGCCTCTCCCCGCAGCCCCCTCTGTCGCAGAATCACTGATTACTTCATGAGGGAGACCGAGCTGCAGGGCGGGGAAGAGTACTTCAGCCCGTTTGGGTTGAAATAAAAGCAAATGTGTGCTTCTGGTAAAGACATTGATGTAACAGAGGCATGGAAATGATGAGTTCCAAATCCCTTTCTTACGCACCCTTCTGGGAATTTCCTGTGCTTTTACAGCCACTGCGCCTGTGTGTGTGCGTGTGCGCATGCTTCTCCCCTCCTGCCGTGGGATCATACTGCAACCCTGCTGGATGCTCTGCTTATTTCATTTGATTGTATAAAATAGTGGCACTTACCATGTGCTCAGCAGTGTTCTGGGTGCTCCACACCTTACCTCATTTAATCCAAACAAACTCCAAGAGGGATGTAATATTATTATTCCCATTTCACAGATGAGGAAGCTGAGGCACAGAGACTGGACTTGCCCGGGGTCACACACAGCCAGTGGTCAGTAGAGCTAGGATTCCAACAGTCTGGCTCTGGTGTCTGTGTTCTTAATGGTTCCTTCCCTGCTTACGCTCTTGGTGACTTTCTACATCCACACAAACAATTCTACCTCTTTCTTTCTTTGGCTTCTAATGTGCCATTCATTTAACCAATAATTACATTTATTACATTTATATAATAAGGACGTGTACTAGATTAGTTACATTTAGGCTGTTTCCTGCTTTGGGTCATTACAAACAGATCTAACAAACGCTCTTTTCACATTTATCTTTGTGTATTTATGCATACTTTTCTTTCTAGGAGCAATTCCTGGTGGTGGAATCGCTAGGTTGAAGGGAGCATGCCTTTTGTTTTGTGCTTGATTTGACTTTATTTTTGGACACCTTACACATGGACAGATTCAAAAGCCAAAACGAGACACAAATGTTTACGCAGATGTCTCACCTCCTTATCCCCTCCCCCCACCGTCCTCCTAGAGGTAGCAGTTTTTATTTCTCATTTTTCCTTCTAGGGTTTCTATTTTCAAATATTAGAAAATAGTTGCACTTTTTTCAAGTATTAGAAAATATCAAATATTTCCCCCCTTCCTTGTGCAAAACGAAGCCGCCTACATACGCCATCCAGCGCTCTGGGTCTACGTCTGGGTTTTCAAAGCTCTTTCCACCTCCTTTTGAAGATGCTCGAAGAGGAAGAGATTAGTCAGGCTGAGTCCACTACTCAGATCAGCCTGGCAGAGAGGTGTGGACACAGGCCTCACAGGTGCATCCTCTGATGGTGGCACAAAGCTCTCTTTAAGTCACTGTATCCTTGTCTCCTGCCGTGACGTCATGGTGACAAGTGGTACTTGGGGTACATCTTTCCCTCTTGACCGTGAGCTCCTGAAGGCAGGAACCAGTTCTGATTTGAGCTCGCCATTCTGTCCCCAGTGCCTAGCACAGGGCCTGGCACTTATTGGTGCTCAGTAAATATCTGTGGAATGAATGAAGGGGCAGAAGCAGCTTCTCTCCTTCTTCTAGTGGCCGTCCCTGCATGATTAGCCTCACACAGGTCTTCTCTCCTTCATTCCCCGAAGCCTAGCTCTTACCTTGCCCTCTCTGCCACCTTCAAATTCCATTGTCTATTAATTTTGCCCCATCCACCTCCTGCATCTTCCCTACCAGTCTGTCTGCTTTCAGACGCCCCCATGCAGTCCCCCACCTTCCGACATACACACCCTCATGTGCTGGCTGATTGGTATCTGTTAATTAATGTCGCCCAAGGCCTCTCCTGCTCAGAGGCCCGATAAGGAAAATTGGATGTCCATTTCTATCTATCTTTTATTACCTCCTGGCTCTCCTTGCCACCACAGGCAGCCACACACCCTCTCCCACACTGGGTCCGGGTAACAACCCACGTGCACCTGACCCCTCTGTGCCACAGCCTCTCCCCTGAGAAGGCATGTCCATCCGGGCTTGCCCCGGGTCAGTCGGTGTAATCACTCCAGCTCTTCTGTCAGTCACCCATGGAGGCCAGCAGCCAGGTGGTGGTCCAAGGTCTGGGTTGTACAGATGGGGCCTGGGAACCATGATGATCAGGCTGAGTGGGTACTCACGGGGAAAGCGTGGCCTGCCGAGTGAAGGGGGCTTCAGTCCCAGCAGTGCCCCCTATGTTGAACATTCATGCTGTGGTTGGAAAACAGTGAGGGACAGGGGACTTTAGAGACAGGACAGCGAATGAGGGTGAGATAGACTCTATGGAAATACAGAGCGATGGGCCAGTCCAGAAGCTCGGGCCCACCCCAGGCTTCCAGCCCAGTAGCATAGGAAGAATCATGCCAGTAACGTGCCACTAACAACAACCATAATAGTAACAGCAGCTACAACTGTCACCACCCCCAGCTCAGGTTTGCTGAGCACCGACTGTGTTTGAGGAGTAGTCCTAAGTACTTTGCACGCGCATCTCTTCACCCTCCCAGCACCCACATCAGGTTGCTGCATCCCGCACGATTAGGTTCTAGGTCAGCTAATGAAGTAAAGGGTCCCACATAAGCAAAATTACCCCCGGAGACCCCTTAATTTCAGTTGCCCATGACATGTGGTGCAAATCGCTTTGTGGGTACTTTTCCTCCCTTTAGTAAATCTGGTGCGGTCAGTGTTGGAACCCATCACTGAGTTTCTCCTTGAAGTTACCGCCTTGTGTTTAGTGACCAAGACATTTGAAAATCAGCTGTCTTCCTCCCTCCCTTTCTTTTTACCTTCATTCCTTCTTTTTTTCCTTCTTTCTCAAATCAAGATAGTAATTGACTTTGCCTAAATTAAGTGCATATATAATGCAATTCCAGTATATTATTCTCATTTTGCAGACGAAGACTTTCATCTCATTGTTAATAATAATGGTAAGAGCTCCACAGATGCGTTGTATGTTGTATAATCATTGTCTCGTTTAGACCTCATGGCGACTCTCTGAGGCAGGCATGACTAATGTACCCATTTCATAGATGAGGAAGCTGAGGTTTGGTGAAGCTGCACAGTTTTCACAAGGTCAGCCTACAGCTAGTAAGTGGGAGTCAGGATTCAAGCGCAGGCAATCTCCAGAGCACACTGGACATGACAGTGTCACAGTTCTGGAGCTGTCCCCACCCCCAGCCGTCTTCCACTCTGGAGTCAGCTTCCTTGCTAGCAGGGAGGGGAGGCTCCCATGATTCCAAGCTCACAGGATATAGGACAGCTGGGTCATCGTTAGGGAGAGTGGAGGCCAGAAGCAGGGGTCTGACCCCTGGGAGGACAGGCTGCTCCCCTGACCTGGGGGGCTCTTGAGCTCTCAGCAGCCCCAGGCTGCACTCACTGGGGCCTTCTGAGGCTGGGAACAGCTGAGTCCTTGTTCCTGGTCCGGCCCCTGGGTCTCTGGGCTGCAGCTGAGACTCTGGTTCAGGAGTCACTTTAAAACCACGAAACCTCCCCTGCTTTGAGCAGAGGAGGGGTGCCTGGATGCAGGGGACCCAGGTTGGAGGGGACCCTGTACCGCCACCTCCTGATTCTACGAGGAGCTCAATAACTCCTTGAATTACAAATGCATTTAATTAATCAAAAAGCCTCTCCAGACATTTGAAAAATACCGTAGAACTAACAACAATAATAACAACGGCTGTCAACACTGACTGAGCTCTTGTTATGGAAGTCTTTTCTGTGAATTCCATGTCTGCCTCTTCCACCAACGGAAGGACAATGAGTCCGGCGGGTACGGAGGGAGGGGCAGGATCTGGAGATGCCTGGGAACCCCCCCACCGCCCTCCAGCCAGACCCAGGGAGGCTCCTGGCCTAGCCCCCTGACCCTCGCTGCCCTCCTGCCCCCTCTTGCCCACAGGCTTCTCGAACCTCTCCCTGGGGGACCAGATGAGCCTGCTGCAGAGTGCCTGGATGGAGATCCTCATCCTGGGCATCGTGTACCGTTCGCTGCCCTATGACGACAAGCTGGTGTATGCTGAGGACTACATCATGGACGAGGAGCACTCCCGCCTGGCCGGCCTGCTGGAGCTCTACCGGGCCATCCTGCAGCTGGTACGCAGGTACAAGAAGCTCAAGGTGGAGAAGGAGGAGTTTGTGACGCTCAAGGCACTGGCCCTGGCCAACTCAGGTGAGGGCAGGTGTGCGGAGCTTCGAGAGCTCTTGGCGGGTCGGGGGGCACAGCTCTGGGGCCTGAGAGCGGGGCCACTGCAAGGGGCAGGGATGGTATGAACGTGATGGAGCTTGTTGTCACCAAGGTTGTATAAGGAGCGGCCTGGAGTTAAAAAGATGGTGGTGTTGGCCAGCAGTGGTCAAGTATTCCCTAACCCTTGATTTGTAGGGGGCTGTGCTGAGCCCCGATATCTAGACCAGCACACTGGCTAAGGACACAGATTCTAGAACCAGGGGCTGAGTCAAATCCTGCTTCTGCCACTTGGGCGAATTGCTTCATCTGGGTCTCAGTTCTCCGTCAGCAAAATGGGAACAATGCACAGTCTCTACCCCACAAGACTATGGAAGGGATGTGTTTATATCTAATTATCTTATGCTTACAACATGCGTGGCACATATTAATTGCTCATCTTGTTAAATAAATTAGCTATGAACTTATGGAATCCTTACAAACAACCCTACGAGCAAAGTTCTTATTATTTTAACCCCATTTTACAGATGTGGAAACTGAGGCTTGGAAAGGTGAAGCAAATTGCTCAGGGTCACACAGACTAGGACTCAAACCAGCATCCTCTGATTCCAGAATTGACCCAAGCTTATGCCCACTCCTTGAATCTCTCAATCACATTGCTCAGGCACAAGAGAGAAAACCTTCCCAACTGAGTGGCTGAGTCTGACATTGAAAAGGAGGCCTCGCTCCATTTCTTTAGTCCCACCAACTTCTGGCCGGATTGTCTGGGGAGAGGGGCTGGCCCTGGTGATACGAATGAGGGAGCTTGAATGTAAACTGTGTCCATGCTTAGAGGGCGTCCACCCTGTGCAGGGTGCCATGCTGGGTGCCGGGGTGAGGGGTGGGAACGCAGAAGGAGAGGGGCAGGATCCCTGTCCTAAAGAGAGTGTCAGCACACACACGCATAATTCTGCCATGGGACGGCCTGTGGTGGGGCTCACTGCGCAAGTCTGGGTCAGACGGACCCACGTGCAAATTTCAGCTCTGACCCTGGGCAGGTTGGCCACCTTCCTTCGCTCTGTCTTTGTGCGTAAAGTGGGGATATCTGAGTACCTCCTCCAGATGCTTTTGTATTAAATGATCGAATGAAGATAAAGGACTTAGCCCAGTGCCTGGCCTAGAGGAAATGTTCCATAAATATCAACTATTAGCATTATTATTAGAGGAAACAAAGTGTTATCAGCAAATGGAAGGGAAGAGCTGGTTACCGGATGGAGACGGCACAAACAGGGTAACCAGCCAGTTTGCTTGATACTGTCACGCTTTGACTGAAAGTCCCATGTCCCTGGAAACCTCAGTCCCTGGCAAACCAGGACAGTAGGTCCCCCTAACAAATGGCTTCACAGAGAATGCAAGGGATGCTGTTCATGCCCCACTCAGACCCCCTTTACTGGGTTAGTGCACCCACACTCCAGCTGCTGAGCTTTGCAGCTAACAGCTCACAGCTGCCCTCTCCACCAGAGACCTACCCTCACCTGCCTTGCCCAGAGGGGTATGTACCTTGGCACCTTCAGCCAGTGGTGGATCCACACAGAGGAACACAAGGCTGGACTCCTGGCGAGGTGGGATCAGAGCTCTGCGCCGAGGCTGCATCCTTGCCCTGCTTGTTCCCACCGTCGCTCTATCCTGCCTCTCTCTCCCTTTCTCCTGAAAGCACACCCTCTATAAATCCACCCGAACCCTTGCCTCAGGCTCTGCTCCTGGGGAACCTAACGTAATACAGGCAGTCCCCGACTTACCATGGTTCGACTTATGGTTTTTTGGCTTTACGATGGTGTGAAAGTGATATGCATTCAGTAGAAACCATCCTTTGAATTCTGGTCTTTTCCCGGGCTAGCGATAGGCTGTACGATACTCTCTGATGATGCTGGGCAGTGGCGGCGAGCCGCAGCTCCCCATCAGCCACGTGATCACAAGGGTGAACAACCGATAGGCTCTGTGTTAGATAATTTTGCCCAATTTCGGCTAACGTAGGTGTCCTGAGCACATTTAAGGTAGGCTCGGCTAAGTTGATGTTCGGTAGGTTAGGTGTATTAAATGCATTTTCGACTTACAATATTTTCAACTGACAATGGGTTTAAGGGACACAACCCCATCATAAGTCGAGGAAGATCTGTACAGAGAAAGAAGCACTTTTTTTTAGTTCAGATCCTTTTTATTAATAAACTGATCCAAAACAATAATTAAAATTTTATGTGCTTCTATAGAGACCATTTACAGCTGAAGATTCCAAAAGTGTAATGTATTCTTTGTTGGAGAATGCTGGCGCTGTTGGCTTTTTAAAAGCACAATTTAGATTGACAGAATAATTGAGCAGATAGTCCAAGTTCCATATACTGTCCCACCCCCGCCCCCAACCCCGCACACAGTTTTCCCTGTTATTAACATCTTGCATTAGTGTGGTAATTTGTTACAGTGAATGAGCCAATATTGATACATTATTATTAACAAAAGTCCATAGTTTCCATCGGGGTTTACTCTGTGTGTTGTACGGTTCTGTAGGTTTTGACAAATGCGTAATGACAGATCTCCATCACTGCATGTCACGCAGACTGCTTTCCCCACCCTCAGAGTCCCCTGTGCCCACCTGTTCAGAGGGCAGCATCTTCGCCAGCCACTGCAGAGGGGCTGGGAGCTTGGGTGGGCAGACGAGGAGGGGGAACACGGGGACAGCAGACAGGTGAGCACAGCGAGACCCAGCAAGGTGGTGGAGGGCATGTCCTCCATTGTGGACTCTCTCGACCACTTCAGACCAAACCTAGAGATCAAGCTGGCCCATGCTGGGGAGGAGAGTGAAGAGAGGGGAGGCCACTCAACTGTCGCCTCCACCCCACCCCTCCACACCAAGCTGCAAGGGCTTTCAGATGGCTGTTTAGCTCGGCTGGCATCTCACACCTTGCTCTCAACACATACAGACCTGCACAGACATGCACACAGGCGCATGCGTACATACAGACACGTACACAAATGCATGCTCACACACATATGCACGCACACACGCACCACCTGAGGATCGACATATCATAACATGAGCCCCTCGGGAGCCGCAGCTGGCATCAAGCTTTGCCTGAGGAGACACTTTGTCATGTGAGATGAAGTTTTAGGAACCCGGACTTTTTGCTCGGGTGGCATCTACCAGGCCATCCTGCAGCTTATGTGCAGGCACAGGAAGCTTGAGGTGGAGAAGGATGAATTTGTGACGCTCAAGGTCCTGGCTGCATAGTGGACAAGTAGCTTCAGGCAGGACGTGGGGCAAGAACAGGGCTGTTCAGGGATTAGGGTAGAAAAGCAGGTTAGGGTCAGACCAGAGGCTCCAGGGCTAGGAAGAGATTGGGTTGTAATAAGGTCAATGTAGGGAACCATGAAGGTTGTAAGGGAGTGACTTGTCCCTCACAGCAAGGTGGGAAAGTCACCCAGACAGACAGTTGGCTGGAGGAGGGACAGGGGCCAGGAGATCATAGAGCGGTCCTGGTGGCAGCCCCAAGGTTCCACTGTGGGTGCCCCTGCTGAGGTTGAGTGCACAGGACAAGACCGGTCAGCCGTGGCTCAGGGGACTGACTTTGGGCAGAAGAGTGAAGCCCACAGGGACAGGCTGTGGCCCCAGACCACGGCCCCGCGGGAGCCTGCGGGCTGCCTTTCACCCTGAGTCCCGCCATCTCCAAGGCTCGCTGACAGCAGAGAAAATTCATAGCCATTGATTTTGTAATTAACAGTTTATCAATGCCATCGATACAGACTCACTGATGGATTGCAAAGAAATTAATCTTGCAATGTTATTTTATTTCATTTTTGGTCGAAGGCAGCTGCCAATTTTGGCCTCCTTGGAGAGGGTGGGGGGATGGGGAGAGGAAGCCGGCAGGAGGCAGGGAGTCCGGATGGCCGGGTCCCAGCCTTACAGGCACCAGTGCATCTTGGGTGCATACTCTGTAAACAGCAGAGGGGGTAGGAAAGGAGCCATCCTTCCTCTCTAACTGGCAAAGAGGGAGTCCTCACTGCCTTGGAAACGAGGAAGAGAAAAATGTGGAAGGGTCTTGAGTATGGGGCCAGTAACAGCCCAGCCCTGCAAGGATGCTCGCCCGCAGTCTGAGTCCTCACAATAATGGTAATAGGAACATTTATTAGATGCTTAGAAAGTGCCTGGTAATGTGCTATTTCATTTAACTCCCACCCCCTGGGAGGTGTGCGCTCTTATTTGCTCCATTTTACTGACGAGGAAATCTCAGAGAACCTAAGACCCTCGGCCAAAGTCACACAGCATTTAAGCCTCCAGACGCTTATCTACCTCATTCTACTGCTGTCCTCCCGTGAGAAAGAGGCAGGACCCGTGGAGGCATGGGCCGAGTGTGGGTCCAGGAGGTCCGAGGGAGGCACTGGGGTCAGCCAGCAGGTGCAGCTGCCCTTGCAGTCCGGCATCTAAACCAGCCCAGCATGCTAAGGAACTGCCCTGCTCCTTGGAGGAATTCAGGAAGCCCGCCCAGCCTTCCTTGGCAACCCACCCAGAGCATCGGCGCACTGGCTCACACACACCCTTACCCACCCGTGTTCGCGGGCATGGGGCGCCGCACTTCAGGACGGTGGCGAGGGTCTTTGAGGATCATCAGAAGAAGCCTGGTTATTTACCCCGAAGCCAGGAAGTAGGTTTCAGGAGATTCCCTTTGCTTAGGCTCAGACTCAACTATAACCCAGCTGTCGGCGGGTGCCTCCCTGCCCTGCTGGGACTTAGATAAATTTTGTTTGAATCCCCCATTCCGGGCCCAAGTCCAAAGCCCTCCCCAGGATGTTAGAGAACTCCCAACGGCATCTTCCATCCCTGTAACCCATGCCTCCAGCCACGTGCTTTCAGTCCCTCCTACGCCTTCCACCACAGGGCACCCAGACACAGAGCTCAGCCCCTTTGCCTGTGTCTCTGTTCTGGAACCAGCACTTTGTAAGGTTAGAGATGGTGCTGAAGACTTGAGCTGGTGCCTGGCAGTAGCAGCAGCAATGGTAGTAGTGGTGATGGTGCTGCTGATGATGATTATGATGGTGATGACGATGCTGATGATGATCATGATGATGGTGATGGTGATGATGGTGATGATGATGGTGATGGTGATGATGGTGATGATGATGGTGAAGATGATGGTG